>NW_011365276.1:0-8738 GCF_000735185.1 Notothenia coriiceps | reverse complement strand
TGGTCAACATTGAAGGGCAGATTAATGGTTATCAAAGTACAAATATCCAAAATCAGTTCAGTAACGGTTTTCAAGGGGACAATATTTACTCAAATTGATGGGTTTGGATGATGGGGGAAAATCGTGTCACAGGCTCTTTAATACGTCCTATAATTAATTTAAAAGTGTTCGCCCTCTAGTGCTCCCGTTGAATGCAAACGTTACAGATGGTCGTTTATTCACTAATAACCCTCTCTGTAAAATCCTAAATTGTAGGATAGTTTGGCCATTAAAACGCTTTTTGATTAGATTTCTAGCGAGAAGTGTATATTGTACTTTTAGTATCCACGTCCAGTTGATATGTAGGATCTATAGTTTGATAGATATTACGAAGGTGATTTGAGGTAAGTGGCAGCTTCCATGTAAAGTTACGGGTTGAAAACAGTATTTCTAGTTTCAACGTTTTCATAATAAAACCAATGATCAAATGATTTAACAGTGATATCTGCAGTACTCATCCACTAAAAAACATCAGTTTATCCTTGTTAATTATTCAACATTTATTGGTTTAAATTGTGCACAATGCTTTTGTGTTTTTCCCATTAGGTTTTTGTCTTTCGATTCTGAGAGACGCATTTTTTTTTCAGACGTTTTGATAGGCTAAAATCACACCGCAATGTACGTCGGGATATGGTGTTTATGCGATATGAAATCAGAAAACATTTTTAAAAAATAGTACTTTATTCCGAGTGTGCTTGCTTTTCTCTTTGATAGTCATCACATAACGGCATTGTAATAAAACCTGTCTCTGGGTTGTAATAAGGGTTTGAACAATCGGCCTATATCAGGGGTCCAACCGGTCGATCGCGGGGAGATTCCCAGTCGATCGCGAGATGTGTCTAAAAATAGAACAGCCATATTCTGTTTTATCGTTAATGTCCTATAACATAATCTTCCTGTGCCATAATAATGCAATAGAACGCATCAAAGCTTTGTAATTGGCCGGCGTGGCCCCATGTGTCGGGGCTTGGCTGGTGAGCAGTGGGCACTATTTCGCTGGTGTCAACAGGAGTGACAGCAGGGTGTTTCTCAATCGCGAGTACGCTTGCTTGGTAGCACATGTCTGCCGAGCATCTTGCTTCAGATGCGAGTCAAGAATACTTCCTGACATTTGGAAAACAAAGAAAGGAACAGGCTAGCAAGTATGCAGGTGTGCGTCATATGAGAGGCCCCGCCTTACATTTTCCACAACAGATTTTGGAAATTGGTCCGTGCGCAAAGCATTGTGGGGATTTTAAGACCGCGGAGTCTACTCATGTGCAGCCTCGATATTTCTCCAAACGGAGTACGCCAGGCTCGGTAGATTTCCAAGTATGCTGGAGATTGGAACAGTACTTCGGGGGCACTCGATGACGTAGTATGCTTGAAATAGTGGCTCTGCAGCAGATTTACTCGCGATAGAGAGACACCCACAGTCCCCACACACACAAGACCGCAATTATGGCAGAAGCAAAAAAGCCCAAAATATATAATTTTCACTCCGAGTGGGAGGATGATTACTTTTTTACCTATTCCAATTCAAAGTCCATCTGTCTCATCTGCAATGCGAGCGTGGCTTTATCGAAGAAGGGTAATTTAGGAGCGGCATTTCAAAACAGTGCACAAACGATACGAGACGGAATTCCCTCCTAATTCTGCCCTACGCTCCCAAAAGGGGAGGGACCTGAAAGGACAGCTAAATGCACAGCAGTCCATTTTCACCAGGCCCAACAACAAGAGCAAGGCTGCTACCATAGCATCTTATCGTGTCAGTCACGTTCTTGCAAAACACATGAAGTCTTTCAAAGAAGGCAAAGTTTTGAAAGGAGCATTCCTGGAGGCTGCCGACGCGCTTTTTGGGGACAGTCAAAATAACAGTAGCATTTCAACAGGTTTTTGATAAAATAAAAACTCAAGTTAGATCCCGTTATTAATCAGCTGTAAGTTTTAGTTTGTTTGAACTTATTCATTATAATTATTGTACAAAATGGTATAAGAATGCAAACTTAAAGTGGACCTATCATGCTATATTTTAATAACATAGTGTAGGACCATACCTATATAAGGCATATTAATACTTTTTATTTTTCAAAATACCAAGCAGATCATGCATTTTAGCCATTCCTCATTTCACTCAATTTAACACTGTCTTTGCATGGGCTGATTCTGTGAGAACAGCACCATCTACAGGCCTGGCATAATTATGTACTACAGCGTCTCCAGCGCTTTCAAACGGCAATGAGGCTGTCTCCTCCTGATTGGTGGAGTTGGCCCAATAGCCGTAGCACCACTTCTGTGACGTCATAGAAGTGTTCAAATCTGGATCAGTCTGTATCAGATCCGTTGCAGCCCCTTTTTAAGAGATATGGGTATGGAGGAAAATAGAGAGGGTTGTGTTTTCTGACACTTGGTGAGTTCCCTGGAACACCGGGGACACATATTCATGTATAAAAGACGTACAAAAGTGCATTTTGCATGATAGGTCACCTTTAAATTGATTATGGTCTATTATCAATTCAGGTTAAGAAACTAGCGTTGCTTGCATCCTATTTTAAAAAAGCATTTATTTTTATACTCTACTAAAATGCAACAAAAAAAGGGTTTGATTCTATTAATTTTGTCTTTTTTATTGCACTTTTGTAGCAGATTCCTGTGTAGCTTCCGATCTGAGTTGTCTTATTAGTAAGCCTAATTTATACTTTTGTAGCAACACTATTTGTATATAATGGCAAAGAAAGGGTTCAGAGTCTTTTCTTTTTTTCCTGTGTCATGTCTGCCACATGACAGTACACAGTACTGTTCAATGTTTCTTGAAAACATTACCCACTGTAGTATGTGATGTGTGAATAAACTCCAACTCTGTATCAACAACACTGTTGTGTAACTTCAGTTAAATACTTGTGTGTAGATTAGAAAGAGGTAAGATAAATGATCTGCAGTATTTTATGAAGTATTAATCATACAAATATCAGTTTTATACAAGTAGAAGTGTGTATTTACCTGGTAGTAGGCTGTCAGTAGTGGCTACGCCTCTATTTGGACTTACCCAAATGAGCTAAAATATAGAGGATCAAAAGCACAGATACATGAAAATAAAAGCAACTGCTTTCTTTGAGCTTATGGCAGGATTGGAACCACTATTTTGTATAATTAAGAGTCGGGAAGTTCTCAAGCGCAAATTATTTTGATCATTATAAATCCAAATCCATCAACAAATAAAACCCAAACGGACAACACAAAGCCAGACAGAAGAAAGGGACATAGCAGTGAGAATAGAAAGCAATGAGAGACTGCTTACACAGCGTTTTGAGAGAACAAAGACTCACTCAACAGCAGCGTAATCTTATACAACAGCTCGTAGGGACGGAACAAGAGTTGAAAGTGGAGCACAAGACACACTGACAGGCTGAACACTATTTACTCTTCTAGGTCCGGGCGCGTTGCTGTGGTTACAACATCAGATTTAAAGTGTGTGGATATGGAGGAAAGCTGGAAGTGAACTAATGCTCAAACAGCTGAAAACATGCTGCCTGAAGCTGGATTCATAAATGCAGAGACAGACAGAACTATCTTTAGATAACTCTCAAATCAACAGCACCATTGACACATGAAGTTTTAGATGTTTTTTATAGAAAAAAACAGAAATTAAAATGGGAAAATATTCTGCCAATGCAGAATCATAAACATATTGGCAGAAAACTAGATTTGTACTGATGTTAAATCACTCAACAATTAAAAGATTGTGTCTGATTCAGTTGATCATGACAGAGATTCAATAAAACAACAACCCTATCACTTAGAATATTCAGAATTGCCCAATCTGCAAATCCTTATTACGTTAAATAACAAACAAAAATTCTTAAATGTGGCTTTTTACAGTATTTTGGAAACCACAGTAGGGTTAAGATTCAGAAAGAAACCTGGTTATGGCAAATTAATTATGGTTAATAAGTAAGTTAATTTAGTTAATAACTTTTCCCGGAGATATTTGCCCATTCTGCACAAACGGTAGATTAAAACAGTAGATGGAAGCGTAACCACCATGAAAGTCTCCCAATATTAAAATAATAGTCTAAGTAAATCTCAGGTGTTTCAACCCCCTCACCAGCATCCAGGCAGCACATGGCTGCTGTGCAATGACCTAAATCAGTGTTTAATAGAGTTTAGCAGACATTAGCTGTGGCTGGTTAGTGGGTTAAAGCAGGACAGCAGGTGTTGTTGGCAACAGGTGATACAGGGTAAGTAGGGCTGTACTGAAAGTTATTTTCTTCAAATTCGAAGCTTCTGTTGAGGTTTTAAAATGATGCACCGGATTTCACAATTTCATCAACCTAACAATTGGGTTGAGGGTAGGTGTACAGGTGATGCTTCATTTTGTTTACGGTAGCTCAGTTCTTTGCAGTGAACTTTTTTTTTTTGAAACGCTAAACATTGATAAATATAATTTGAAGAATAATATCTAAAATGCAAAAAAAAAGTTTAGGAACATCTTTTTAATAAACGCATTGCTGTTTCATTGTTATTGGACGTGACTGAAACCATCCTTAGCAGCTAACACAAAATACTATGAATATTACTGTAGCCTAATATTCCTCTCTAAATGTGCAGAAATACTTGACATGCAAAGTATAGAAATGGAAATATAAGAATGTAATTAAGAAAAAAAGCTACTGAATGTCAACTTCTTGAATTAAGCTTTGTAGCTACTAACTATAAAGTGCAGTCCTAAAGGTACGGATTCAAGGTTCGTTTTGTTGAGCAGGAAATCCAAAGTAATTTTAAGCGTGTAACGGACAACCCCAAGAGGGTGACATTCAAACTCTGAAGGCAAAAAGTCACTTTCCAAACCCAGGCCTCTTATCGAAAACAAGCTTAATTTGTGAGCTCACTTGTCCCCGATAACAGGCGCTCCTTCTCATAATATCAGCGAGTGACAGATTCAGGCAGTAGCCTCATATAAATAAGTATAAACCACATATAATAATTCTGAACTCCATAAATGTTCCATTATGTTACTCATAACGTTCTTTCTCAGCACTGGAATTGAAACCATTTTGTGAAGCCAAAAATATAATAATATTAATAATCATGAATGTTGGCTCATGTCCCCTCAGTGAGGAGGCAGGTGACCTGGGGGCTGCTGTCCTATTGCCACAGTCACAATATGGGCTAAGCAGAGTCAGAGACTGCCAGGTTAAGTCGGGAGGGATTGTCTGGGGGCCATATGTCACACACACACACACACACACCTTTAAAGCAGCAACCTAATGCAGACTGACAGGGTGGCGGTGTAAAGGTTACACACAGACACTTTGATATCTGTGGGATGTGATAAATTAATGGCACCCTGTCTGCCCTGAGGCTGTCAATCACCTTCTGAACTGCAATGCAATGTCCCAGATATAATTTGATGTTAAAGATATCCACAAAAGGCTTATATCTCTTGATATCAATCCTGCTGAACTCTCTGCAGTGTCTCTGACAAAGCTTACCCATGTAACCAATCCTCCACTTGGAGAACGCCACGATGCTGCCGCATATCCAGAAGAACTCCTCCACTGGGGGGAACACAGAGGCCCCCTGCTGACCCCTAGACTGAGACACCTCATTTTGTTTGTCCTTGTCCCCCTCTGAGGAGAAAGCCCCTTTAGCCGGGGGTCCGGGCTTGTCTCCGGTGGTGGCTGTGGCAGTGGAGCACATCAGGGCGGAGGACACTGGGCCGAGGGCGAAAAAGCTGCTCTTCTTGTATGAAGTCATTTAGAAAAACTATGAGGTGTTCCAACAAAAAATGTATTTGAGTAATTGAGAAAAATTGCAACTATTGCGAAGCAATATTCTTATTAGTAATGTTCTATCTCCTCTGCATCACTTGATATATTTTCCTCCCATGGTTGAAAGCAAATTCCGCAGAGAAAATCCAACGGAAGAATTCCTCTCAGGCACTGAGCGGTATCAACAGTTGGTCAATAATCTTGTGATGTTATTGCCCCAGATAAAGTGTTTACTGCACCGCCATCTCTTCAGCATTCTTCCATCTCAAAGCGCCAAAAAATGCAGCGATATATTTTTCGTAGCAACCATTTGTCTTCATTCTGTGCCATCATTTCTTTATTTCTTCCCTGGAAGCTGGAAATCACTAGTGGAGGTTCAAAAATTGCTGAAGGACAGACTGTGAATGCATCGTTGGAAAGCAGAAAAGACTAGGACGCACAGCACACACACGTTAACTGTGCAACACCTGTTGGGTGGGTAGAAATCCTAAATCCCTCAGAACCAGTAATCCTAGTCTAGGAGCTTTGCTCAGTGTGTGGAGGGAGATGTGATGACCCAGAGGAGGCAGGATGGAAGGACATGATAATAAAGATAGCTTCTCTTCATGCTCCAGGACCAATTAAAGAGTCCGTTTGATGTCAGGAGGGGTTTCCTATGAGGCCCTGGATACACCGGGCTCTGATATTCCCACACCCGTATGCAGCCCTGCTCCACATGAAAAGATCCTTTTATCAATTAACTTCAACTCACTCTACATCTATCTGGCTCACCGTGCTCTGCATGATCAGTATAGATTGAAAACTAGAAGTCATTCTATCAGTGCGTAAATCCCTAACCCATGAGTAAATGTGCGTGAACACGAATGTCATTACAGTCTAGTTGCCAGCAGTGTGAGCCCGGACATGTTACCCCCGAAGTTTTATGAAAGGAATGTATAGTACGGGTCCCCATCACATAGCATTTGCATACTTGCATACAGTATGTCTGTCAATTAATTAGCATTCGCAGACAATTTGGACAATTTTGTTGTGGTTTTTGAGGTATATTGAAGATGTTGAATCCATTTCTTACATTTTCAAGATCCAAAATGGCACTTTTCCATTTTAAAACTTTAACATTTACCCAAAGATGTATCAAAATCAGCCCTCCGTGAGTATGGCCACTTTCTGTGCATTTTTGATCCTGCAAATGTCAGCAATGGATTCAGCATCTTCAATATACCTCAAACACCACAACAAAATTGTCCAAATTGTCTGTGAATGCTAATTAATGCAACCAATGCTAATTGTTCAAATTGACAGACATAATGTCAATAATGTCCAAAAACACTAAAAAAAACTAATCGGACAAGCCATTTTTAAGGTATTTTCTACATATGCCAATTAATGCAATTTCTGCTAATTATGCAAATTACACAACATATGCAAGTAATCCCTACTGTACATTTCTAACATACAACTTGTGTGTACAGGTTTGGGTACAGGTTCACAATAGGAATCTATGCATTGACTTAACAGACTATTTTGCCAGAAGCCTTCAATACTTTCCTAAGGATTGGTTCAGAAAGAACGCCATCACAACTCAAAGGAAAACTTTAAACTGTGGACTGAAATAGGTCAAGTTTCAGGCGGACTCAGTGTGAGCACGTTGAGCGGTGTCACACAGTGTCAGACTCCAGGACGTGGAGCTCTGCTTGACAAACAGCTGCCAGCTCTGAATATGGAACAGTTCCTCTCTCAGTCTGACAGTGAGCCCACCGGAGGAGCCTGTGCACAGCTGTCCACTGTACATAAACAACTTTGAAGCAGAACCTCTTGGAAAGGCTCCAAGCAAAAAAAGAGTTAATCAATAGTGATTACTATAATTCCTTCAAACCTAAACGGAGATTTCCTAACGTTTCAGAAACTGTATTTATTTTAATAAAAAGTACATGAAGGCGACCCTGAAGTTAGCATTGCATGATATCCCAACCCAGTCTCACATCTAAACGTGTAATAACTACGTTGGTCCACAACCTGGGACGTAGTATTTCTACAAAACGCCTCTGAAATTGTAAGATCCCTACGCTTTTTTTCACCATTAATTTCTAATAGCTGGCGTCTATGTCACGTGATCTTCAAATTTCTCCGTGCAGATAAAAAAAACATAGCCGAACTTCGTTTTATTCTCGGTGGAAAATGCCTATTTTAAAGTTAGTTTGGCCATTAAAATGCGTTTTGATGTCATTTGATGTGAGAAATATGAGTTGTTATTTCAGATTATGTGTGCAGTGGATGTACATAATCTTTAGATTGCTAGTTATTACGAAGATTACTTCAGGAAATTGTGTCCATACAACGTTTTCATTGTTACCAAGGTGGTTGCTAGGGACGCTGCTATCGATATTATTTCTGTGTAACTGTTAAATGGTGTTATCTTTATTGCTACCCCCTTCCCCGTCAATTTATAGTGTTGGTCCACAGCGCAAACATATTAGTTTAACAAAATCTAAAATTGTGGAATGGATACGTTATTTTCTCCAACCCAGTCTCACATCTCATCGTCATAAACAAATACCGGAAACAGACCGGAAAAATAAATACTTTTTTCCGAGTGTGCTTGCTTTTCTCTTTGAAAGTCATCACATAACGGCATTGTAATACACGGTTCGGCTGCATTACATATGACATATCTGCCGTAGTTCTCTATTTATAGAGCCCTGATGACAAACATGAGGAACTGCCGCCAAAACTGAAAACGTGGATCATAAATATATCAGCAATTAAACAACATCTTACATTTCTTTTCACACAATACGTCTCCTTGCAGTATCAACACTAATTCGGCTGACTTTTATATTTGATCCAATTGGTAGATAGGCTGTATTTACACCATAAAGGTGCACAGCTGATATAAAGGGACACCTAGTGGTTAAAGCATGTTATTGAATTTCATTATTCTTATTATTA
>NW_011365275.1:0-11327 GCF_000735185.1 Notothenia coriiceps | reverse complement strand
AAAGGTGGGGTAGGTAATTTTGGAGAAACCAGCTCGAGTGCGCTAGAATTGGAAAATACACAGCCGGAAAAAATCTGCCAATTCCTTACAGAGCCCCTGCTCCAACACACACAAACGCGCACATGACCAATGAGGGCACGAGATAAGTTTGTGCACAGATGGAAGGCTGACAGGCAGGTAGGCCATCCAGTTACTTTAGCCGGGCTAAAATGATTGGTCGTGCTTTTTACAGTACTACGCCTTCCACAGATGACATTTTTTCATGGATTTATTGTCAAAGCATTTAAGATATTCATTGCTATCAGGATGTTAAGAGCATTCCATGGAATATAACAAAAAGTGTATCTCGAGCCGGTTTCTCAAACTCTCCTTCCCACCTTTGAGAGAAAAGCAGCAGTATACTGTGACTTCCTCAAGAATACAAGTCTAATGTTGCGCCTATGATTTGTTCGTGGTCAGACCTCAGCTGTCACCACACTGCAACATTTTGTCCTCTATCTGTAGAGCTCAGGTGAGCGGAGGTGTTGCAGCACATTTAAGAGGAGGAATTGATCTAAGGCCAAAGTTCCTGCCCATGGTCCCAGAGGCAGGAGGTGTGTCGGGGGGGGCACTGCATCATCCCTGCACATGTCCTCAGCATTAAAGCAGAAGCGGCTCGCTTTGCATCGCTCCGCTCGGCTGCACCCCGCTCTGCCCTCCTCTGTTCCTCTCTGATTATGCACCGCCGGAGCTTTGCACACAGAAAAGGAAATTGGATGGAAGTTTAGCTATTGAATACCACGCATATTTCAACTAGAAGCATGAGAATATTCTGACATTGGAAGGCAGTGTGGACTAAATCTACCCTGTTATATATGAAGAATTGTGCTATAAGAAAGACATTAATTTAAAAATTATTTGAGGAAGAATACAACAACTACTTAAATAATAGACCTCTTTTGACTAATCTTTGGAAACAGGAGGGTAGAAAATGCTGTTTTCAGCCCATCAAATATGTTTTTTTTCACCAAACGCCTTGATTTTCTCATAATGTAGTACGTCCTCTTCGCAATATGTTATGTTCATGAGCATCTGTACTTCAGAGACTCTTCTCTCTAGGTACAGCCTCTGAAATGATGCACGCTCATGTCTCTACGTCTCTAGAGGCAGCGCCATATTTCCTCTCACTGTTGCTAGGCAGAAACACACAGAAGGAAGATTATTCTGATGATATGACACAACTCTGTACAGTCTGGCTCACATTGTTTTTGCGACTGATGGAGCTAACCAGGCTGAACATCTCTGACATTATCTGACTACACCTCATCCTTTTACCATGTACCACGCACACAGCTCCTTCTGCTCCTCTCTGGAGTTAACAATCTGTTCCTGGAATAAGTGCAAGTGTGTTTGAGTGAGGAATATCGAGAGAGACTCAGTCAGAAAGGCAGATCGTAAATATGCCCCCCGCTTGTACATTAAATACATTATGCATGGCCTGTTAAAAATCATACAGGGAGGCAGTGCTGTCTTGGATAAATTGATTTTTATAATCCCAATTAGCCACACTTTTTACTTTTCTATTCTGCGGGGGCTGTGAGCGGTTGCATGTTTCCTCGCCGCTGTGTTTAAGGGAAGGTTAATTATTTTCCGTGAGAGAATCACTTTTAATCTTCAAAAGTGTTTACACACGAGAACACTTCTCGTGTTCAAAGCCAACTCATGTGCTCACACGCTACACGATGTGCCGTCTGTTTAGTGTCATGCGGTGCTGTGTGTAAGGTTACTCTTGATGTGTCTAAAGGGAATTCACAGTATGGAGTTGTACATGCAGATGTGTGCAGGTATTTAGCTTCTCGCAGTTAACTGGAGACATCCGTGTGCATCCCTCCAGATGTTGTGTAATGCATAAAAGGTGACACGTCTTAATTACTGTCTGCATTGACCGATGCACATCGGCATTGCGTGTAATAAGGCAAAACAAAATTGATATTGAGTCAGTTTACTGATGACATAGCATAACTTTAAGTCCTGGGTTTATTTTGCAGATATTTTTTATGTGTAGTTATGTGCTAAAAATCAGGTACACATAGCAAAGGAGATAAGATGCAAGCTTAATGTTAAGCTACACCTCCAAACTGCATGTTTTACTCCTCAAATGGTTTGTTTTGTCTGTTTTTGTAGTGTACTTAATGTCCATAGACAAAATGTTAGGGTATTATATAAAGTGTACGTTTTACTCTTAGAATTCAGTGGCTAAAATAATATGGCGAATAGTAAATATAATGCAAATCTGACATTTTAATTAGCTGTCGTAACGTTTTTTCTTGTAAAATAAGATTGTGTCATGGCACATTAGGAAATGAAGTAATGTAATATATTCTCTAAAATATTATTTTTTTCTGTTTAAGAAGTAGATACTTTTCTGAACAGAAGGAACAATTTGTTTAACTGTCACGTCTTTGCATGCCTGAGTATTTTACTCAGATTGATGGATCATATTTTCATAGAATCAAGCTCCTTTCACACTGATCACATTAACTGATATGCCCATATGTTAAATGATGAGGGGGATGTTTCATTAACCTGATCAAATGCTGAGATGTTGCTCATGCAATGATTAATAAGATATTGACTAATCTAGATGATAACATGCTGAGTCACTACCACAAACATTTGTGCTCTATTTCTATTTGCTTCAAAAGTTTTACTTTTTTCCCTGTTTATTGGATTCAGCCTGAACTCCAAAACATGTACGGGTTTGATGGGCAGAAGGAAGAATTCAGCAAATTGAGCTTGTGATCCAAATGTGTAATGTCAGTCATATAGTTTAAAATAAATGGAATCATGGATACTATTAGTAACTCTTCAAGGTCAGAAAATCCATTCAGTTGAACGTTTTGTTCAGAGCTGAAGGAGATTTGCTTTTCTGAAACCAGCTGTGAGGTTGAATTGACAAAGAAGGTTTTGGCGTGACCACATCACAAAATGCCCCCCCCCCCCTGTCCTGTCCTGTCCTGTATAGGCAACAAATAATAGATCCCTGACGGAGAGTACACCCTGTCCCAACTTTAGAGATATTATTAACCCTGAAATCGTACATTTCCCACCAGAGGACACTGGGTGGACGTGCGGATCCCAAAAGACAGCGCTGAAAGACTAACGGAGTCAGAAAAGCACCTTCTGATTGGCTAACTATGAAGTGAAATAGATAAGCAATGTCACCTTTGTACCAGACTGGCAGCGTCAGAATAATAGTCTATTTTCCTGCAAAAATAGGTATCCTGGATTTTTTTATACTACTGAGTGGTGCAGGAATAAGTAATCAACCTGGAAATGAGTTAGCATTTTAGGACTTCCATGTTCCCTTGTCTTAAAGTCAATGGTTTTTGGAATGCTTTTTTGGTTAAAGGCCTGAAACAAGATATGTAGTTATTAAAAGCTTACAACGTTTTATTATTTATTATACAACATAAACTTGTAAGTAAATACCCAACTCGTGAATGCCATAAGATTTTAAGTGACCTAAAACAGCGATTGACAACAAGTCTAATTAGGACTACAAACGCCATCAAGGTGAACATTAGCCATCTTTCGCTTAGCAGAGTTGATGTGACGTCATGTGACTGTGATGTCATCTTGTTTAAAGCCTCAAGTTAGCTTTTTCTTCTGGTGATTTACATTAACGCCAACACTTTTGTAAAAGTGATGTTAATATACGGAAGTTATAATGTTGAACAAATTGTGAAAGTATTATAAACACATATCTTATTTTCTGAATATTTCAAAATCCAATAAATAGATCCCATTGCTTTTGATGAGGGAGACTTGTGATGCTAACTTCCGGATCAGGCCACACAAATAGGTCATCACTGCACCACTCTTTTGTCTTGAACAAGATTTATTTTTCATCTGTCGCTAAAAATAAAATGAGATAAAAACGACGTACATGCTTTCATCTGAACCCCCTGCTGTTCTTGAAAGGCTTTTACATAATCAGAGCGATGGTCTTCAGAAGCCTCAGTGTTTTTGCACACTGCACTCACACCATCCTGTCTTCAAGTTATGTTTGTATCATTCCCTACCGTCTCAAGTTCCACCACTTTTCCGCCGTTTTACAAAATCCAGCACACAGCCAATGCAATCCAGGTAGCAAAGACTGTTGGAAAAGATCCATTTGCTCACATGAAACTTGTACGGTTGAAGCTCTTTTCAAAAATTTGGCAGGGACAATGCACAGCAATGAACGCTTAAAACATTCAAATGTGTCAAGCGTAACAGTGCCAGATTTAGCTTTGAGCTAATTTCCATTGTCCCCACATAAATTGTCCCTCACATAAAACATTTAAGAAAATTACATTTTACAAACATAGCAAAAACAAAATACATGATATGCAAAAAGTGCAAAAGAGTAAGAGCAGCATACACATATTTATGACATGGTATTTATGACATGGTAATACACTATAGCAGCTACGACATATAAAGTGCAAGAGAAGATACAAGAAATGCATAAAGTGCAAGAGAAGATACCCCTGTGTTAAAGTGCATTTAGCGGTGATCACACGTCTGTTTGTTTCCCAACCATTCTTTGAGTTGACCTTTGAAGCTATTGAAAGTGGGACAATCCCGTATCTCAGTTGGCATGGTATTCCAGAAAGAGCTGCCTTTAATGGAAAGTACATTTTGTCCAAAAGTGGTCTATGGTGGACTTCACAGTCTCCTCTGGTTTCTGACCTAGTGCAGCGTCCAGTGTCTTTACTGTGGATGAATTCCCCTAAGGGGGGTAAACATTTATAAAAAAAACACATACAAATTGTCAAAACTTAAGAAATTGTGTTTTTCCAGGATGGTAAAGTGGTGGTATGAATTTGTCTTTCAGTCAAAAACCTTGAAGCTCTTTTGTACAGGTGTTCTATTGGTTTCAGGTTTGAACGATAGATGCAAAAGAGTTCCTCACATCCACAGGAGGCTTCAAAACAGTCCAACAGGCAGGCGGAAGGGATTTATTTGATTTATTTCTGCAGGAACATCTGAAAAAAAAAGAAGCGGGAGAGGGAAAGAAAGCAATAGACAGAATGAAAATGTAATCGGCCCCTGCGTCTTAAGGGTGACTGAGAGAGAGGATTTATAGTTGCTAGGCCTCCTCTCCTTCGCTCACCATGTATCGCTGCAGCTGCTCACCTCCCTCACTCCATCACTCACCCACTGCCCTGTGTCTGCGTGTGTGTGCACTCATCTGTCCAAGTGTCTGTCCACTCCCTGTCTGATGTGTCATTTGGCCTTGAAGTAGCACAGTGGTGTGTAACGGCTGCAGTTCTCTCTTGTGC
The DNA here is from genome assembly GCF_000735185.1 of Notothenia coriiceps. NCBI lineage: Eukaryota > Metazoa > Chordata > Actinopteri > Perciformes > Nototheniidae > Notothenia > Notothenia coriiceps. The sequence continues at coordinate 6,018 of NW_011365275.1, read as the reverse complement.
CTCATCCACTGTAGCTGTAAGCCACAGTGGGAATGTGGCTTGATAAAAAAATGTGTTATTATTATAGTAAGGCCATATATCGGTAATGAATACCCCGTACACACCACGGTCATTGTTGAGAATGACTAACATTGCAAAATTGCTTACAATGTCTGCTTATAATATTCATTTTGAACTGTTTCAGGTTTTATTTCATAGTTTTTGGTAATATTGACATTTTGGGTTTTAGTTTTCACTCAAAATAAAGGGGTTTACATGATCTAAATAAACCACTATCTTATGACAGACTTATATAGTGGTGCAGTGATGACGTATCTTTGTAGGCCAAACAGAAAGTTAGCATCACGAGGAATCCATCAAAAAGTCATTGGGATTTTTCCATGATAATTTGGAATACTGCAAAAATATGATCTTTGGCAAGCACGTATTTATGACACATACACATTTTGTTCTCGCATCCATAGAGCCACGGATCTTATCTCAGCAATATAAAAAAAACGTGTTCAAAAAACAATTGACTACGTGATGAGGGGAACCCTTATGTGCTAAAACTCACTTCTAGGTTTCAACACTCAGTCCTGCAGCTCTCTATTGTCAGAAGGAATACAGACACTGGTCTACTCTACATTACATTCTATGACACTATTTTATTTTGTTTCAGTTCGTTTGTCAGCAGTATCACCATATAACTACCATCCCGATTTTCATTAAAACTTGGCATAGGGCTGTGGCAAATACACAAATACTTTTGTTAACACTGGAATCTAGGCATTTGGCCTTGGTTGATCCCTGTAACAACTGTGCCAACAATAAGGAATATTGGCTATAGTCAATAAGGTTTTGGCAACTGGAAGACTTTGTTGTGGTGGTTAAGATTTTCTAACACATCAAAACTGCTGGATTTGGAAGAACTCACCGCCCCCCCCCTGACTGCTGCACAAGAGAAAGGCCACACTACTTCCAGCATCCATTTTTGGACTTGGTAAAGGAACATGCCATATTTCATTTCAAATTAAGAAAGAGGCACTCATTAGAGTATGATGATGTACTGTAATAGCTCCAGTACAGTTATACAAGCCTAAAATTACATTTAGATATCCTCATGTTTATTGTAGTATGTCTCTTCTGTTTCCATGGTGATGTTTGCTCTTCTGTGATGGGAATATGAAGATGCATTTTAAGAGTTTATCCCAAATGTGACCTCATCCAGGATCTTGGATTATATCCTGCACACACAGTGCACGTAAATAGCAGCTAAATCTAAATGCTTTCAAACCGACGGGAAATTCGGCTCCAAAATATTTGGATGGCAGATAAACAGTAATATCCATTAATTATATTTCTCTTCGATGATAGTCACATCATTAAACAAGTATAATACATTTAATTCTCTGTAAAAATCAAAGTCCTACAATCAGCGTAAATTAAGCCAATCCATTTCCACATGGCAGCTTATTCTCCTCATTATGTCTGTCTGGTGGACCGAAGTAGCATTGCTGTGTAAACTGCACAATTGTTCTGAATGAGGAAGGTAATTATTCTCCCTGGGTAAATCAAAGTCAGCCCGCACTGTTCCGACCTCCCTGCACACTCGCTGTCTATTTACCAGCCCCGAGAAAATAAATCTACATCAAATATTCATGCCGGTGCATAATCAGGCATGCTGTTCAAGACTTAGTTTAGGTGTTAGGGAGCTGTTAACTGGCCCTGCACTCAACAACCCAAATGAGATTAGGTTTAGATTTGTGAGGAGGAAATGTAACCGTTGGTTCAGATGTATTTCACCATGAAGCAGATCAGAGGCGGTTTTGCAGCAGAACATTATGAAACGAGGCTTTAAGCACTGAGCGCTTTAAAGGGACAGTTTGGATTTTTTGGAGTGGGGTTGTTTGAGGTACTCATCCATAGTCTGTGCATTACCTACAGGAGATTGTGTGCGTGCTCCCAGTTTGGAGAAACCGAAAGGAGTACCAGCATGGAAGCAAAGCAGTGTATTGCTGTGGGTGGAAGCAGCAGCACATATTTAAGCCTCCTAAAAATCTGTAGTGTACGCTATATGTAGAATATTTTCTCTGCCTGACCTTGTCCTTTCCGTTGCTCACTTTAAAGCCACCAGACTACGTTGGAAAAAACCCTGTAATTTGTGTTAGTTTGTGACTTTGGAGCTTTAAAGGGCTAGTTTAAAATAATCCAAAATCCCATAATAACACAAAACAAGCAAACTGATTGAGGCTGTGGAAGATCAGCAACTTCACTTTCCTGCCAGGGTAACATCATTGTCTTTGTCAATACTCTGGTGCTTCAAGATAAAGCGATGAAAATACTCTAAATATAGGGTACACTTCAACTGATATTATTAATATTATAAACATTTTTGTAGATATGCCTTAAATTAGATTTATACATTTTATTTCAGCCTGCCCCCATCCAGTACGACTGCACTTAATTGAAATGTTATCAACATTGCTACATTGTGCTATATTTGTTGATGGATGAAATCATCATTCCTCATCAAGAATTGTGCAGGGAAGTCCAGGCCTAGCAACTGTATTCTAAACGCTAAATAAGAAATTCTCATTTTTAAATATTTTCATTTTAATATATTTTCAAATCGTAGACTATTGTGAAAACATTTTCCAAAAATGGGAACTCTCAAATTTAGTCAATCATATCGCAATTGCAGTATCAGTCAGAATTATATCAATGCCATCTACTGTAGCTCACACACTGACCATGGATGAGGAATTTATACAACCACTATGAAAAATCTGAACTGTCCCTTTAGGACAAATGGTGAGAACAACATCTGTAGTTTTAGATTTTTATACTGTTCTGTTGTAGAAACCTTTTTTCTTGTTGAGCTTTGATGAGTCTGTGATGTCTTCTTCACTGACACAAAGCGTGAAGATGTTCTACTCTGTGTGTGTGTATGAGCTTCAGACGATTACATAATGGCCAGAGACTAATTAGAGTAGACTTTATTCTCTTTGCCATAGTTGAAAGAAAAGCAGAGACTTCATGTTCATCAACATCCCCATCTTCATCATCTCATCATCATCCCCGGGTGACTGATACAGCATGAGTCAGGTTAAGGATAACGACGGCTGCGCTTAATCAGATTAAGGTCTTTGATCCCTGCAGCCTGTAATGAAATGGCACTCGGTACTCACACCATATGCGTCTGATAAAACAAACACACACACACACACACACACACACACACACACACACACACACACACACACGGAGTAGAGTGCCACCACAGGGGACACAGTAAGGGCAAACACACATCAGGCTCTCACGGCCAATCAGATTCAAGTAATGCACATATTGGTTCCTGCATAGTCACATGGTGCATCCTGCAGTAGTTTTGGCATGTGTTTTTACTGCAAAATCAATATTGGTACACACATAACCGCCACAACAGTATACACACACACACACGCACACACAATCAATGTTTAATATTCAATCAAGTTGCGAGAACAATCCACTATGATTATGATTTTTGCATAAGTGTGTCTGAGTGTGTGTGATGTTTTCTACTTTGAGGGCGCACTTGAGTTGATGGGAATTCATGCACCAGTTAAAGCTTTGAACTTCCTCTCCTGTTTTTTTTTTCTCCTGTTTGTTTGCCGCAGTTCAAAGAGACCTGTCCTTCTTTCTGACATCATGAGGAAAGGGCTGTCTTAATTCATTGAACGTTTTCACATGTGTTTCTCTAAAGAAATCAGCTGACAAGCTTACGACAGCCGTGCACAAATACAACCTTGTGTGACTGGATTTTCAAACATGCAGTTTATGCTCTGAATATAAAAGTGTAGCTTTTATATTCGCTCACATGGCATGCAGGGGTGGACTTGGACATTGTTGTTGAGATTGCATTAGATTAGTGTTGTATTACAGTTACAGAAATATTCACTTAAACATTTAAATGTTAAATTATCTTGTAGTCCTCTACAACAATATAAGTTCAAATTCAACTTCAAATAAACTAATTGCATGTTGAGCTTCAGCTGGAAACATTTTTGAACTGATTTAAATATACTTTCATTCTTTTTTTTTCTAATTTCAGTTTTAAGAGGTGGAAAGTTTCTACATTATTTATTATACTATAGATTTAAGGTATTTTACACTTTTTACATTTGAATGTTTACAAAACATATGATCTTATGATTTAATGAATTTGGTATATTAAACAAAAAAACTACTACATTTAAATGTTACAGTAGTAGAAGTAATGATAATCCAATAATATAACATTGTATAACTGTAAAACAGATATTCTGCTGCATGGGGGGCAGAATGTGAACGATCTATTTTAGATACTTAAAGCTCCATAACAATGTAACTATAGAGAACCCTCCCAAGAGCATATTATGTGAAAGTGCTGACATCTGCACTTCATTGAATAGTATAACAACAGTTCTGGCCTATGTCACTAACTACTTCCCTATACATGACAACTAAATGGTGGTTGGATTATTATATTACCCACCCTTTGTAATTATGTAAGGATTAAAATTAGACCACATTATGTACTTGGGCGTTTAGAGTGACAGGTGGGGGGGCGTCTCACTGCTAGCCTTCTGCTCTGCTGCCTGACCCAAGGTGCACCTCTCTGATCAGCTGTCCATTTTAAAGCTACGTTGTGTGTTGTTTGGGTTTGCTTCCCCTGCCGCGAGTTTTGGTCGCTCAGTGATGATACTAATCAATCAAATCAAATCAAGTTTTATTTATATAGCATCTTTTTAAAACGAGTTTTGGTCGAGCCAAAGTGCTGTACATACAATAAAAATACTTTACAACAAATACAAGAGCGCAGTTTGTACAGAATATCAGTATGACAATACGACACCCTCTGTCCTTAGACCCTCACATCGTACAAGGAAAAACTTTCAGAGAAACCCCACAGTTTAAAGGGGAAAATGGGAGAAACCTCAGGGAGAGCAACAGAGGAGGGATCCCTCTCCCAGGACGGACAGACGTGCAATAGATGCCGTGTGTAAATTGAAAAGATAATACATTTTACAGCGTAGGTAGACCAAATGTTTGGAATCCACGAGGATGTCAACAATCCTGTGGAAGCCATCAGGGAAGTAGTATGATGAGAGTCAGGCAGGACCGTAGAGACTGATTGAGCCACGACTCAAATTGCAGGACCAAGGATCCAGGACTCAGCAGTCAGGATCCAGGACTCAGGATCCAGGACACAGGACCACAGCAACAGGATCAGCCTTGATTCAGGATCCCGGCGTAGATATAGACACAAAAAAGAAAATTTGGGGGAGGCTGGGTTCATCGGAACATGAGAGTACACAGACACAGACAGACAGAAGGAGGAATTAATTGGAGTAGGTGAGAGGTAAGGAGGTACGCTGTGACTACGGTCATATCACTCCCCGGCCGGAATAGGCCTCTCTGCAACCTGTTACCCTCTGATAGAACCTTGAGAGGTCAGAGAAGGGAAAGGTTTTGGATAAAGAGAAAATAGAATGAATATATTACAGGAGTAGAGAGTATGAGAAGTAGAGAGAGTAGATTTAGAAGAATTAAGAACTATATATATAGTAATAACCTTAGTTTTAAATATAAGATCCAAGCTTTTAGGATTTAAGTGAAAGCGCAAGAACCAAAATGTAGGTGAAGAGGCACAGCGTGTCCACGTCAATGCACTCCCACTAGACCACCCTATCAACTATAAGCCCCATCAAAAAGGAAGGTCCCAAGCGCACCCCAAAAACGGGCAGGCTGTCTGTCGCCCGAACACAAACCGGATGCCGATTCCACAAAAGTTGAGCTTGATAAGAAAAGAAGGCTAGAAGTGTTACGGTGGGTGAAGCAAGCAGGACCCAAATGCAGATTACACTGATATTGCCTTTATTTCAAGGATGAAATAATAACTTGGACAAAACAGAACACTCACCGGTGAACTCAGTCACAAACAAAAGACAAACCAACACTGAACACAGGAAGGGACAAGACTAAATACAGGGAGGGGTAATCACAAGACGAAAA
>NW_011365274.1:0-1297 GCF_000735185.1 Notothenia coriiceps | reverse complement strand
TTGAAAACAAGCTACAAAATATAATACCTTGGAAAATGCCGTTTAATACTTTTTGATAGCCTTAATTTTCGCTAAATTAATTTATCAACTTTTAATACTTTTTAAGACCCCGCGGACACCCTGTAGAAGAGACATGAAGAAGAGGGGACACATGTTGATGTAGAAGAGACATGAAGAAGAAGATTTTGCATAATAGGTGACCTTTAAAGAAATATAACAGGAAGTTGAATCATCATAAAACTGTCGCTGGGGCACCAGTAGGCCTAAGCAAATCTTACGCAGGGGCAAAAATTATCCAATGTCCATTCAAGAACGTTGTTTGGTGTGTTTATTTGGGATTATCCAATATTATACAGAACAATGGTTAAACCTGTTGTTTTTCCTGTTGTGCAGGCTGGTAAAAAAAAACATAATGCTGGTGCGCCAATCCCACCACAGCCTGTGTCCAATATATACATAATCACAAGGTGACAAAATCAACCGGTGCCGATAATAGCTTTCAAAATAAAGCATACAGAGTTACTGTGAATTAGTAAAAAAGTTAATTATTGAATAACAATTAATTTAATATAAACGAAAACATCAAGATAATAAATATTTACCATTAAATAACATAAATCCATCCAACAGTTACTTTACATGTTCTACTTTACATCACTTCCTAAAGTATAACGAGCTGCCGTCCGCTGATTTGGATTTAGATGAAAGAAGGAATCAGTGTTTGTTGGTCGGGTGTGATTTTGCTAAAAAAAAATTATGGAAGGGTTTTTTCGTCTCTGTTTTTGGTAATTGTTCAAGGACTCTGTCGAGCTATTATGCTCCCAATATTTACTCCTGCTCGCTTGCCTCATTCAGAGCATCTGTCCTTGGGCCTCTCACAAACCATCCAGCTATTTCTAAAAATGTGAAAATAAATGTAATCTGGAGAGGGGTGTGTTTACACCAGAGACAAAAGAACTTGGCAGGTCAGAGAGACTTGCCAATTAGGAATGGAGAGACAGAGAGACAGAGAGACAGAGAGGGAGAGAGACAGAGAGAAAAAAAAAAAAAAAATTCGCCCCTTTAGCTGAATTCAGGGCCCTTACGCTTCTCCCATATTCCGTTGCTGTGACAACCAGCGAGAGAGAGGAGAGAGACGGCGAGAAGAGGGGGGTAGAAAAAAAATATCAGCTGATTAGTTGGCATGGCAACCGCAAAGATGTAATCCCACCAGACACACTCTAATCAATGCCCCCAGCGCAGATGGTCTCCTGAGGATCAGCAAGAAAGAGGCTAGCGGCCATATTGCACCCCCAAC
>NW_011365273.1:0-6109 GCF_000735185.1 Notothenia coriiceps | reverse complement strand
ACCTCCACCCTCAGGTCTGCTGAAGCCAACCTACTGCAGCCCATCAGGACAAAGCTCCGGACATGGGGTGACAGGGACTTAGGGAGGGGAGGCTGCTGTGAAGTCCCTGTCACCCCATGTCCGGAGCTTTGTCCTGATGGGCTGCAGTAGGTTGGCTTCAGCAGACCTGAGGGTGGAGGTGTGTTGTTGGATGAGGTCAGAGAGGTAGGGGGGTGGCGAGGTTGTTGAGGGCTTTGTAAGTGAAAAGAATAATTTTAAAGGCAATGCAGTGTTTGATGGGGAGGTGGTGGAGGATAGGGGTAGGTGTGGTCGGAGTATCTGGTGGAGGTGAGCATACGGGCAGCTGAGTTTTGGACATATTGTAGTTTATTGAGGATGTATGCAGGGGAAACATAGAGGATGCTGTTGCAGTAATCCAGTTTGGATGTAATCAAGGCATGGATCCGAGTTTCTGCAGCGGTGGATGAGAGGGATGGTCTGTTTATCTTTATAAACAGCCCTAATTCAAAATTATTTCTATGATTGTACCGTGTATATAACAATATGTCCCCTAATATGTCATATTCTCCACTTACAGGATTACTGACAACTTGCTAGCTATGGCAAGGCCTTCCACAGAAATCATAGAGAAATATAATATAATTGAACAGTTTCAAAGGTACAGTAGTCACTTTTTTGACACCTCAATTAAATCTAAAGATTTGTATTTGGTGTACATCATTCCTTGTTAACATTTGTACGTGAAATGAAGGTTGAATGTTGTCCAAGTGGTTCTTGTGTTGTGTGTTTTGTAGTGAACTTTTGTGTCGGTAACTCTTTACACTGACACACACATTGCACGTCTTTGTGCACAGGTGTGGATTGAAGACGGTCATCAACCTGCAGCGGCCCGGAGAACATGCCAGCTGTGGAAACCCACTTGAGCAGGAGAGTGCTTTTACTTATAGACCGGACACCTTCATGAAGGCAGGCAGTGAGTCTCTTCTTTTTAAAGGTTTTGGGCAAGAGTAGTCTTTATTTGAGAGTGACAGTGTTGAAAGGGGGAGGCAGAGAGGATAACAAGCATGCAGGCCGGATTCGAACCTGGGTCCTCCGCATGGGAGCTGAGCCCCAATATGCCAACTCCACCAGGTGAGCTATATGGCGGCTTGGCAGTCAGTCTCATCATCCTCTCTAGTACATGCCCACTCACGAAACGCAGGGCACAAACAGATAAACATATACCATTGTTGTTTGACCTAAATAACAGGTAAGTGAAACATAAAATCCTGGAGGTAATAAAAAGGTAAACGTGAATGATTGGATATCATAACAGGGCCATGCTCACATTACTTCCCACACAAAAAGCCCATTTATTTCTTTAATTTTAGGAATGTTGTTTTACTTCTGAGAAGGATGGAGTAATTTTCATCAGCTCACATTTCTTTTTGATTTATATAAGTAAAGGGGCTGCACCGCACTTGTAATTTTTCTGGTGCAATGGTGTTCTCTACTTTCCAGGGAGGGTGCTCTGGAATTCAGGTTTTTTTACTGCCACACCCCTCAAACACTCAGTGGTTTTACTTGGCTCTAAGTGAGGACAAGGTGGTACCATCCACCCTTCCGTTGGCTCAAGCAGACACTTTTAAAACATTTTTCAGGAGTTATAATAATAATTGAAGAAAGTGACATATTTTACATGGAAAATGCTGTGTGAACCCCTTCACATTTGTAAAATGCTATTTACCAGGCTGATCTCAAGTCCCTGTTGTGCAAAAGTCAAAGCGGAACACTTTCTAAACGGATAACGTCAGATTAACAAGGCCAACCAAGCAGAGAGCGAAACCAAAGGACTTCGAAGATAACAGTAATAAATGTATCATCTCATTCATATCTATATAAGTAATTCAAAGAACAAATATTATGACATTACAAAGTTGCATGTTACTGTATGTGGGACTGGATACATATTTACCCATTACATTATCATTGTGTATAAAACATTTTTATACCATAATGACACAAAATTGCACTGCATAGCATAATGAAAGAAAGAAAGAAATAGAACTGTAAACAAAGGAAACACCTCTCAGGCAGAGCTGAACATTCCTCCGTTCTGTTCATCAGTAACCTTTTCTGGATAAGAACAATAAATATAAGTTTGAAGTGGAAATCGCTTTTGATAAAAGTTAAATATGTAACATGAAATTCTGGTGTACAAAACGATCAAAAGCGACTGACTAATTATATAACACAGCAGGAAACATTGCGAAATAGATCCTTTTAATTAGTTGAAGACATTCTTCTCAGATTAGTCAATTAAAAACTACATTTCGCCTGGTGGAGACCAGGGGAAGTGCTTTAAACCTCAATAATAATCTCAGATACCTACTGTATGTGTGAGTATAATGAAGCCTGTGGGATAATCTGTTGTCATGTCTGTAAGGGCTCAGGTACACATTGATCATCTTTGTATTATTCCGATTTTGTCTGTTTCAGTTTATTACTACAACTTCGGCTGGAAGGATTATGGTGTGGCCTCTCTGACTACAATCCTTGACATGGTAAAAGTAATGTCATTTGCAGTCCAAGAGGGGAGAATGGCTGTCCACTGCCATGCAGGTCTTGGAAGAACAGGTTTGTAGCACTTAATCTGCTTTTATGCATGTAAAGTACAAGTTTTTTATTTCTTAATTTTTTTGTCATATAGGTGTGCTGTTAGCTTGTTACTTGGTTTTTACATCCCGGATGAGTGCTGACCAGGCCATACTGTTTGTGCGAGCCAAGAGACCTAACTCCATTCAGACAAGAGGCCAGTTGTTGTGCGTCAGGGAGTTTGCCCAGTTCCTTGTTCCTCTCCGAAGCATCTTCTCCTGCGCAGAACCCAAAGCCAGCGCTGTCACCTTGTCCCAGTACCTTACACGGCAGCGTCACCTGCTGCACGGCTACGAGGCTCGACAGATGAAGAATGTGCCAAAGATCATCCAGCTGGTGTGTAGGCTCCTTGTTGACATTGCAGCCAACAGACAGGTGGTGATGGAGGCGCAGATCCATGACCTAACAGCTGAGTTGGAAAAGACCGTGTCCCAGCAGGCCCTTCAGCAGCTCGGCAAGGAGATGAGAGGGAAAGGGATTACTGTTCGACCTTGTTCCTCTGTTCCTCTCAGCCCACCTGCTCTGCATTCCAGACCTTCACCTGATAAACCTCTGACCAGGGATAATGAGCTGCTCCATCTGCAGGCATCCCTGTCCAACTACAGGAGCCTCAGTTACAGCGATTCGGTTCTTGACAAACGTGTACAACAGCAACAGCACTTAGGACCTCTAAAGAGCAACAAACCAATCAACTGCCGGATCAAACATTCCTTGTCTCACAGCAGCCTTACAGTCGGTGTCCCTGCAAGATTTGATGACTTTTCTCCTCAGGACATTATCAGCAGCATTCAGGGCTCCAATATGGAAGCAAAGCAAGACAATGGGTCCTCTTTGTTCAAAAAGCAACTGCATGAGGGGCACCAGAGTTTGTCTCTAGATCTGTCCAAGCAGGCAAGAAAATCTCAGTGTGCTGCCACACTGCCGGCATTGTCAAACCGCAGTGAGGTGGATGTGTCAGCGGGTGGAGCAGACATCAGTGTCCAGTCTGATCTTTCTCCAGAGGGAAGATGCCTGCTGGTGGCCCAAGCTCTGGCCATGGACCAGGCAGACAAGGATTTCACCTCCAAGGTCTCAATATGGCAGGTAGTGAACCCCACATGTACAATACATCACTAATGAGACCAGTCTGGACAAGCCTCATTGTCAACTATAAAAGCCATCATAACAACCACATAATGATAAACAAAACAACAGTGTTCAGTTTTAAAAGCTTCACAAGCTATTCCAAATGAAAGCTGATTTCAAATGTAAAAGACACCAGGACAGCGTGTCCTATAGTATATGAGTCTACTTTACTACAGTCTAGTGCTATTGACATGATATTTTCACCAGATGTCGGTAAAACCCATGCACTAACCACATGCAAGGAATCCAAAACAAATAAGTTCCCGGAATACAGTTATGTGTAATAAAATGGAATGACACACGGAAAAAGTATTGAAAACGCTTTCTAAATTGTATGTAATTTTTCTCCCAAAATGGTTTCAGTTTCAAAGCCTGATAAAGAGCGTTATCACATTATCACATCAAATATAAAATAAAACTGTAAAAAAATTAAATAATTTAAAGTTTCCCAACATGTGCTGAACAGGCTGAATATTTTGATATTTGAATGGTTTCTGTAGCTGAAAGTGTGCTGAAGTTATTCAGAGCCTCTTTCAATGATAAGAAGTTTGCCAGTGCCGTATTCTGAAAAACAGCCCCGCACCATGATGTTCCCACCTCCAAACTTCACCGTTGGTATGGTGTTTTTTGGTGATGTGCAGTGCCATTTGACCTCCCAACATGGTGTGTTTTTATGGCATCCAAAGAATTCAGTTTTGGACTCATCTGACCAGACTATATTCTCCCAGTATTTCACAGGCTTTTCTTAATGTTGTGCATCAAACTTTAAACGAGCTTCAACATTATTTCTCTTCATCAATGGAGTCTTGCGTGGTGAGCGTGCATACAGGCAGGAGAAGCTTCACCTTTCTAACGATACAATGATCCCAGACAAGGCAGAGAGTCTCTGCAGTGGCAAAGGCCAAGTACACATTATTTTAAAGATCTGCTGATAATAATTGTGGCGGTTAAAATCTACTTTAAATATGATTTTGCTAAAAACAAATACTGACTAGAAAAATGTGTTTAGCATTTGTAATCCAGCCTATTCTTAAGAGTCTCAAGGGGGTTGGGGGAATCTCAAAGTCCAATGTCTTCCCGGATTTAAAGCTGCACTGTTTGCCTATTGTTCTCTCAGCTGAGTGCTGCTCTGTTTGGTGTTGTGCAGACAGAACTGAACTCAAGAGAGGGATCGTGGGAGAGGCTGTGTATGGAGAGAGATCCTTGTGTCCTCTCCGCTCTCATGTGGTCGTGGATAGAGCAGCTCAAGGATCCAGTCATCAGCCGTGAGGATGTGAAAGCCCTGAGGAAGAACCATAAGAACCCACAGAACGCCCTGGACTCACTGGAAAAGGTACCCTACTCTGGCTTCTTCCACAGCATCACACAGCTGTCTAACACTGTACTCAACACTGTCAAATTATTTCTTTCCCTTTATTTTATTATTGCTTTATAGGGTGTTGATCAAGTTGCCAGCAGTGTTTTGACAGTTCGGCTTTTTTTTACTCCCACCTGGGGCTGAAGGAGTTCCACTGTGACGGATGAGTGGGACCTTTAAGAGCGTCGTTAATATCTGCTTTGGAGAGCCAGCCTTAGCTTGCACGCTAATTATTTGATTGCATTATCATCCATGCGTAGAAAGGGGTAACATTGTACCATTGTCATGTCGGCTCCCAGACCGTAGTCGCGGAAAAGGGGGGTTACTCTCTGCAGACCTCCCGGGCCCGAGCAAAACATATTTGGTTCATACACAAGGAATAAGGCAGGCAGGTGAGCTCTTCCATTTAAAATGGTAAAGATATACTGCAGAAGAATGAACTAAATATTGATTTACCGAGGTTCCGGTTATGACACGCAGCTGAGAGGTCGGGCGGGACGAGGCTCCGACGAAATTAATATATTTCTACCATATTTAGTATCCAAATCGAGCTACTTGTGACCGAAAACATTTGCCAATATAGGCTTTATTTCGGATAATGTCGAAAAATCGAGGGAGAAGACAGAAAGACGATAAAAAGACAGAAATTGGAACTCTACACGAGGACATCACGGACGAACAGACACCTAGCGATAGCACGATGCTAGCCCAGGTGGACTATAGCCAGGATGAGAACCAGATCTTAGCAGCCATACAATCCATGAGAAATGACTTTTCTGGACAACTACATGAAGTGGTTTCTTCCAACCGAGAGATAAAAGAAGCTATCGGGGCATTTTCTGAAAGGCTCACAGAGGCAGAAACCCGCATTAGCACAGCGGAGGACCAGATCGCTTCGCTAGCAACCCAAGCTAATGCTACGCAGAAAACAGTCCAGAAGCTCATCTCACAGATGGAAGAGCTGGAAAACAGACAACGCCGCACCAATCTGAG
>NW_011365272.1:0-1208 GCF_000735185.1 Notothenia coriiceps | reverse complement strand
TCCTCTTCCTCTCCTCTTCCTCTCCTCTTCCTCTCAGAGGACCTAGATGACCTCAGGATGGGAGGGGGTGACAGGCCTCTCGTCTGGCAGTAAGTTCAGTCAGGGTCGCAGCTCGTACCAGACGGAGCCTCAGGCCAGAGTCACGCTGAACATCTGCTCCAGGTGCGCCAGGTAAATGCTTCCCCTATTCTTACCTTCAGAGAGAGAGAGTGCGCCAGGTAAATGCTTCCCCTATTCTTACCTTCAGAGAGGGAGAGAGTGCGCCATGTTAATGCTTCCCCTTACCTTCAGAGAGAGAGTGCGCCAGGTAAATGCTTCCCCTTACCTTCAGAGAGAGAGTTTTTCCTGGAGTTAAAGGGACACATAAAGCTTATCTTTAGGTGCATCCTTCTACTCTGGCTCTGTAATTGAACATGTTTGCATTAATGGTCATTCTGTCTGTTTGACACCTGAATTCTCCCTCTGTCTGAAATGCTCGGTTTTAGCGCCTCTCTCTTAGAGTCTGCTCTGATTGGCTTCCAAGAAAAGGTCAATTCTCAAGGCGTTTTCTCAAAACTCTCTCTGTACAAAGCCTGTGATGTTTTTACACTTTAATTCACAAAAGTCTTAAAACTAACGTGCCTTTAGTTTTAAGACCCCTGAAATGATATGACTTCAGTTTATACTACGGTAAATGTTTCTTATTTTTTAGAGTATTTTCTCTTACCTTGAACTCATCTAGAGGTCACGCCACACTTCCTGTCTGATCTGCAGCATCAGTGTGGAGTTTAAAAATTGCAAGAAACATTTTGATTCTCCGAAGTGTTTCTCAAAACTCTCTGTACAAAGTGTTGGATGTTTTTCCTTCAGGTTCTGTTGCTGTAAAGGTGTTTTTTAATTGCTTTCCAAGTGACATTTAAAGCAATCTAAATATGGTTCCTTTAAGATGTGGAAACCCTAATATGATATGAATTTAAATACATTTTGAAGCTACAGCTACAACATTTTATTTCAGTTTTCTGTCAAGTTGATCTTAAATTTCATCTCCAATGACTTAAGCTTCAAGACCCCTGAACTGATAGGACTTTATTCACTGTGTGTGTGTGTGTGTGTGTGTGTGTGTGTGTGTGTGTGTGTGTGTGTGTGTGTGTGTGTGTGTGTGTGTGTGTGTCTCTGCTGACACGCTTCCTGTCTGATGTGCAGTGTGTAGGTTAGTGTGATACCTGGGC
>NW_011365271.1:31090-115036 GCF_000735185.1 Notothenia coriiceps | reverse complement strand
CCAAATATCTCTCAGAGGGGCGTGGGGAGTGGCTCCTTATTTTCATCTAAAGTAACAGATAGAATCAGCACTTTTGAAACAGGGCTGAAACAGAGGGGTTTATGGGATGCTACAATGATCTGTTGGGTATTTCCAGCTAAACACTTCAGAGACATGTTTCGTATATATCTGAGACCTGTAATATATTGATGAAAAACAGTATAATAGGAGACCTTTAAGGCTTATGCATACTTGGTGTTGTTTGTTGCAGAGGCACAGTGGTGGGATGGCAGTGGGCCTTCAGATCCACCCCCCAGGTGTGGTTCATCCCCAGCACCAGTACCACCCATCACAGCCCCTTTACATCCAGGATATCCCCCTGCAGGAGGTGCCCAACGGACACGATATGGGTCCTACAGGTAAGAGATGCACACCGACATCTTGACCTCCACTATGGTAACATCTAACATTTAACATCTTTAAAAAATAATCTTTATTTTTACTCATAATACACATTCTAATATATAATGATCAACAGTTAATTGTGAGTAAACATAATATAATAACCTTTAAATGAACATTAACACAAAGTCTCATCTCAAACGACTTCATGTGGCTGTTATGTTGACACCCACATATCAACTTCAGCATTTAGTTTTAGAAGAGACACACACACAGTCTCAACTTGGCCTGCTGTTCTGCGTCTGCTGCGGGGGGGGATTTTGGTGATGCTGACCCTGAGGGCAATGCCTTTACCAGATACCCCCTCTCCCTTGTTTTCTCTCTGCCCCTCCCCCCCCTATCTTTTCTACCGAGGACAACTACATGCCGCGCATATTTCTTATTCAATCCTTTATTTTTTCTTTCATTTTTTTCATATGTGTTTTATTTTAAACTGGAACATTCCTTCTAGTGCATTGCCTGTGTTTGACTTTGGCCCCTTCTTGTCCTCAAAAGTGATTGATGATAGCGGTCTGGGACGCACGCCACGGGAGTGGGGTGGGGGTGCTGGGGGGGCACAAGCTTTCTTCCGTCACCTCCCTGAGCTGGACGCAGGGGGCAAGACAGGGGGCCAAAGGGCGGCCATCTTTTTCCCAAGCTTCTGGTTTGGTCTCTGGAGAGATGGAGGGGGCCTGAGTGTGCGTGTGTGTGTGTGTGTGTGTGTGTGTGTGTGTGTGTGTGTGTGTGTGAGGGAGTCAGGATTTGATGGGATTTGCTGATGTTTGTTGCCAGAGACACACTCCTTTGGAGCCCTCTCTTCATTGCTCCCAGCGCTAAACCGTTGACATAAACATTGCTGAGTGGAAAAAAATGACCGAGCACTGACCTTTTTTTTCTTCTTTCTCATCCTTTTCCTAAATCCTACACTGTGCAGACAACAGGTCTAAGATCGTTTTAGCCACCTGGCGATGTTGTTAGAGTCATTTAGCTCCTGTTGGTAGTGTCACGAAGGTCTGTTGAGTTTTTTGTGTGGTATATGCCGTTATGAGTCTGAGCTAACGTTAAAAGCAGCCAGATAACCTCTGACACAGTCCTCACACCCTGCAACTGTTGCTTTGACTCATATCTCTCAAACTGAAACACGGCTTCACCTCAAATGTTCTGCACTTGCAATTTTTGCACAGCCATTCAATGTGTATATTTTTAGAATATGGGGCTCCAACTATTTTAGCTTTTCTCCTGCTGTGAAAGTTGTTGGGCCAGTCTGAAATGTCTATTTAGAAGTTACAAGTGTAAACAATTTATTAATTAACCAAAGAGGTTGTGCCAGTTTTTAATTCTGAGTATTTGCTCATTAAGAGTGAGCAACTGCTTAATAAAAAAAAAAAAACTGGAAACATCTTAGCCAATCAACCTAAGATTTGCTATAATATGTTAAAATGTATAACAAAATATCATTTATTTCAAACTTATCACATCGTATTCATTAAACCTGCTTACCTGATTTTTCTGGCCTGATTTGGGGCAGCATAACAGCACAAGATTGGCATATTGTCACCTGATGAATCTGCAAACTTTTGTTGACACATTCAGTAGTTATTTTTCAAATGGAGTCATTTTTGTAGCCACCTGATGAATGCAAGTCCAATATGTTCTCGATGTTGGTCTGTTTGAAACCAGACTGAAATAAAAATATTTTACTAGAAAAAAAGTTCATTACATAAGTTCAGTAAAATGTATGAAAGATATTATAAACATAAAACCCATTATTTGCTGTATATAGCACCATACAGTATGGACATGTTTAGTTGACATGTCTAACTTTCTCACACACTAAATCAACTGTCATCGGTATACGAGTTGATATATGTTATTTAACTTCTAAACTGGGTAGGTTACATAGGATTTTACAGCTCCAGTCACTTGTTGGAGAATGGATTGGGTGTTGTTAAAATGAAATGTGTTAGTGTGAGAAAGAAAGAGTACAGAGCAGATGTGAGGCGGGGATGTTGGATGTTAAAGGACCATCGCATGTTTGGCCCTGAGCCCAATGTCACACACACTGCTTCCTGACAACAGCCATGCCACGGTGATGTTTACACTATCCCCGCTTACTCTTCACTATCCAACACTCACACTGCGTGGCCTGTTGTAAACTCCCATTGTGGAAATCCATGTGTATATGTGTGGGAAAAAATGGTATTGGGGTGTATTTCTGTGCAATCTCATTGAAAACCAGGCGCAGGTAACACACACATTCATACACACTCCACAAACATCCTGCAGTGATGCACGCTCCACATATTCATTCATTAAATTCACACCCTGCACTCTGGTGTGTATTGTGTTACAGCATCCTCCCATTCAGAGCTAAGCAGGCACACACACACACACACACACACACACACACACACACACACACACACACACACACACACACACACACACACACACACACACACACACACACACACACACACACACACAGATCCCAGGCACTCATGAGTTCACTGTACATTTAAACATGCCCTCCCATTCAGTACACGCAGACACAGCTGTGATCTGGCACTCAGGGACCATTGGCCTGTGTTTTATTTGATGTGATTTGACAGCTGGACAGTTGGAAGAGGAGGGGAACGGGGTGGAAAGCAGCGAGGAGTGGGCGGAATACAGTTTGAGGAGAGAAGACGGATAAGTCACAGGACTGGGGTTGGTGGGAGGAGAGGAGACGAGGGGAGGGAGGGAGGATCTGGGATGTGGAGCCTTAAGGGGTGGGAGACGGGGGGCTTCGCCTCTGATGAGGGGCACGTCCTCACGGGCGCAGGCCCATTTTTTATTTCTAAAAGTAAACAGGCAGCCTGCGGGGGTCTGGGGGGTTATGGGAAAGGAGGAAATAGTGATGCTAATCAGGCCGGCGCACACTTCCCCCTCCAACAATAAAACAAAACAAGAGGGAAACACGGAAAAGCGACAGACAACTATGGAGGAATGGGCTTCAACGCTGCCATGGTCCTAGATTTGAACTGCATAGTGTGATGACAGTTCTGTAGCAAGGGGTGTTAGTCAATAAACAGAGGAAAGAAGCAATCTGTTACTACTACAGTACCTCGTGCATTTGTTCATGTTGAAGTAATTTTAAACATCTGAAGTTTGAGTTTCCACATTAGACTTCTGAGAAGTGGTTGCAGTGAAATCGGCATTTACAGTTGAGTCACTCTGGCATTTCTACCCCACAATGTTAATACTCCTGACCTTAAGACATATTTAAGTGTTTTCCTTTGCTAAAAGTTGTACCCTGCTTCATGAAAGACGGCTCACTTTCATGCTGCCATGTTTAACGATCTAATAAGATGCTCTGCTCCAAAGCATCATCCAAAATTTCCGACAGTTAAACTTCCCTTTCCCAGAGTTCAAGGAGTTTTATTTCGAGCAAGTGATAATGTGTGGTAAGTTCCTCTTGATGGCTTGGTGACTAATTACAAACCACTTCAGTTTGAGAACAAATTGTTCTAAAACACATGCAATCACTGACGGGTGATGATGCAACAGATGCCAACTCATCAGGAAAGGTGGCGCTTTAATGAATCCTAAGAGAGGCCTCCCATTGTTTTAATGTTTATATCATGAGTATAGCAGTAGTCACAGACTGTTAGCTGTAATGAGTGTACACCGGTGATGGTAAGAGTGAATACCTCTTACTGTGTGTGAAGTGCGTTCATAGTTGAATTCATGAACATAGTTGAGTCCATCCTATTGTAGGTAAAGGTCAATATCTCCCTAAAAGCACTCAAAATAATGGACATTTATTCACCAAAACACAACAAACTGCAGCTGTATAATCACATCTGTATCATTCATATTTTTCAGAGTGTACTGTTCTAATTATTATGATGTACAACCAATATATTCAATGACAAATTAATATAAACTGCAGACAGATGTGTTTTCCCCTCAGTCTTAGTATTAGCTTTATCTGAGAGCGTGGTGGTAACAGAGAGGAGGGAGGGCAAGATGAGAAGAGGGAGGTCTGGGAGGCAGAGAGACTCGAAGGGGGGTGGGGATAATTGAATTATCTGCACAATGGAGTGATGGGGGGCACGTGGTGCCGCTAATGGAGGAAGAGATGTCCTTTTTAGCGGAGCTAATTGTTCAGAAAAGAGCTGAGCCTTTGTTCAGGGAGGCCCTGCTACTTTCCCAGTGCACTTACATGCACACAATTTAAAGAGCGTGCACACAAAGACACTTGCACTCACTGATACAAACACACACGTACACATGCACGCACGCACGCATGCACACACACACACACACACACACACACACACACACACACACACACACACACACACACACACACACACACACACACACACACACACACACACACACACACACACGCTCTCAGAAGAGACTTTGGAATGTGAGGCAAAAGAGAACGATGAACATGAGCACAGTACACACATGCATGAGCACACACATACTTAGAGATACTCCTGTCCCAGCTTACTCTCTGATCTCAGCAGGAGTGCATCCAGCCTGTGGCACCTTCAGGCTGCTTCCACCACAGATAGAGCTGACACTGAGCTACTAGACAGGGGCCACATTGGACCCCACTGTTTTACTGTGTTACTGTCTGCTCTCTCTGTCTCACTTTCAGTGTGTGTGTGTGTGCGTGTGTGAGCTTGTCAATCAGCCATCTGAGCGTCTACTAGTGTCTGTAAATGAGTGACTGAGAGATTACATGCTGAATTCACACATACCAAACCCACCATATCCACTTTCTGAGATGTTTTATAGTTTATGTCAGCTAGGTCATAATTTCAGCTTTTAGGTTTGTAAATGAGAATTAAAGCATCAGGCTGAAATGGAAATACTCTTGTGACTTGCTGCGAGGGCACAGGCATCAAAGACTGATATCACTTGACAGCTGTATGGATTGCTCTAAATCGAATAACCTTTCAGTTAACTCTGTGAAAAGTAGCAGGTGCAACGGTTACATCTAGGGATTATAGACAGGCAGACAACACAGATGTGCCAGCGAGACACAGACAGCGAGCAGGAGAGAGAAAGCTGCTTTAGAAAAGGGTGCTATGTTGCAACACTAAATGAGTGAAGCCAGCTAACTGTCAAAACCATGGCAACAGCATTTGCCAGGTGAAGAAAAGACACATTGAAACCAAAAAGTGTAAGTCTCAAGTGTACTTACAATGACTGCTACTGGTTGTATTATCAGTGTG
Source organism: Notothenia coriiceps (assembly GCF_000735185.1). NCBI lineage: Eukaryota > Metazoa > Chordata > Actinopteri > Perciformes > Nototheniidae > Notothenia > Notothenia coriiceps. Next base: position 109,379 of record NW_011365271.1, on the reverse strand, counting down.
AGATAATTAATAATCCCTTTGTGTAAATAGTATATTATTTATATTTTGTATAAAAAAAATGTATGTGCAAAACTTTTACACAAATTCCAACACTTATTATTGAGGTGATAAACTATTGATAACACATTTCTTTCCTCACAACAGTCTTGTGTTAATGAAAATGTGTTTGTATTCAAGGTCATTGTACACCAAGCTGTCTAGAATGGTCATTGCTCTGAGAGACATTTAACACACTGTTTTGATATACAAAAACTTTGTTTATCCTCATACACCCCATTTACAATTGAAATTTCACTTCAATAGCTTAGTTTCGGTATGCATTCTGAGAATAATCAGTACAAAAAATGCTTTTTGTGTAATACTCAAATAGTCTGATGTAAAGTAGTGAAGACAGACAGAAGAAAACCCATACTCAAATGGGCTACAGTGACGCCAGCCCAGATATTAGTCAGCAACACCATTAAACCCCTAATGGCTGCCCCTAGGCACAAAAGGACCCGGGCTGTCCTTTTAAGAACAGATACGAGGGAGTTCATTAACAGAAAACAAAGAGGTCCAGTCAGAGAGGGTGAGAGACTGACTGAGAGATGAAGTGAGAGGTACTGTTCCTCCCTCCATTCTTATCCTCCATCACCCCTTCTACTTTGCCCCTGGTGAGGCAGCCCCTCTCACCACAGAACCCACCAGCACTCTTCCCAGACGAGGCTCCTATCAGGCCAATGAAACCTGATCCAGGGCTGCTAATGGAGCTGGCCAAGTACCACCGGTTGAAAAATCCATGTGTGATCAATATTCCTGGCTCCCCAGCCTCCATACATACATGCATACAGTTCATACGGATGTATCACATTGGCGTGCATCATAGGTTGTGCCATTTGACTTACTCTAACAGGATCGCTTATGATGTAGTTGGATTTACAGGAAAAAGGGGGCTGAAGCTTTGGAGAAAACCATTTACATTTTCTTATTAATGAACAACAGACTATCACTGCAGTTATCATGCTGCTTTCAGAGGAATGTACGTGATTTTAACTATTATAATTTATTATTATGGTCATCTGTTGCTAACGGAGTTGTTCCCTACTGGCAGTGGTTTGCTCAGAGTGGAGCCTCATTGTGGCTAAAACACCCAGTATTTCTACTGTCTTTGTTCTTTTCCAGTGGCAGAACAAATTCATGATTCAATTTCCAGTAAGGCATGGTCATTGTTCCTGATTATTGAAGATAAGAAAGAACAAAAGTAAAAAGAAAAGCAAAGCAAACTGAGAATTAGGACAGACAGTTGGCCCTGTTCATACTCAATTTTTATTGATTGCTTTAGTGACAGGCCCACTTTGATTGATGTTGATAACAGTATGACTAACCTATTTTTAACATGCCTAATTTTAATTTAACAATACTTGTGACATAACAATTGTAAAGATGCACTTTACTTAACTGATGCAGCTGCGTAAAGAAAAAATACATGTTTTTTATTGATCAATACAAGGTGAACAGGAAATACTCCGAGGTGTTTATGAGGGTGAGTTACAAGTTATGAGGAAGCCTGGACCGGCAGAATCTAGGGCACAGACAGGCCGGACTTTCCTTTTATCTTCTTTTTGTTAAAGATTGTCCACGCATAAAAATCAGCTAAACTGTTTGTATGTAGCTATTTTAGGATCTAAAAACATCTCCAAATACATATTGCTTTTAAACTCACCCTCATATATCACAATACTTTAAAAACACATTCCTTTAGGCTATAATATTGCGTTGTAGGCTACTCCATTCGCTTTTTTGATTGTACTATTCCAGTATCAGAATCACAATCAGGCATATTGACAAGTAGGTTCACATACAAGGACATTTATTTAGTGTAAAATGGAACATACATACATATCGTGAGAGGAATTAGGTTGGAAAAAAGGAGCAAACAAATGGCTTTATAAAATAAACAGATATATTTGTAAATAAATACAAAATATATATATTTATATACATACAACATATACAAACAAGTACAATAAGGAAAGAAAACGTGAACAAAATCAAATGTGCAGTATATCAGAACGTTACTGTAGGTGGATAATTAATTTAGGAACCTATGGTGTTATAATAATATTATATGTGTTAAAACTTGATTATTTTCTTGTCATGTGAGGTGGTATGATGGAGTTTTTTTAATAAACCGTTTGCTGTTGTATTTGGGAAGAAATGTGATTAAGCAATACTTCAGTTAGTTCCCATGATTCTGAGGAGACCTCACATCTCCAGGGTGTTTTCTCATCCCTGTAAAACGCGAGTAATTTGCGGGAACATGCAGACTCTTAACTGCATGTGATGACGTGCGGGGGTCTTGGTACAAGAAGGTTCACAGACACAAGGGGGAGGTGGTAATAATGTGTGTGTGCGTGTGTGTGTTTGAGGGAGGGGTGTGGGGGGCTTTGTAATTGAATTGTGAATCAACTGGCAAGTCAGCCCCAAACACCGCCCCCTTCAGCTGTCGTCGCTCTCTGGCTCTCAGCAATGCAACGCCCATAGAGATAGAGAGGAAGAAGTGAGTGAGTGTGTAAGAAAGAACGAGGAAAAGAGGGAGTGTGTGTACAAGTACCGGAGAGAGGGAAAGAGAAGTTAGGACTTAAAGAAACTGAATCGTTGTTTTTTTTTTCTGTGAGAGAAAAGGTAAAACAACCAGCCAGTAGAATTGACCGGGGCGCCAAAGGAAGAGAAGATTTTTCCTTATATTGTGTTTTTTGGAGCTGTTAGAATAAAAAAAGGGACGCGGCGTTATTAAATCACACTGAACTGATGGTCATGACGGCAGCTGTCGATATGAAACCGACGTTAACAATCATAAAGACTGAAAAAATGGACGGTGAGTACTACAACTCTTCTGTGAGAGCTTGACAGTTAACACGAGACTAACATTACTCCTGGATGTTTCCTTGTAACGTAGCCGGCTGCTGGAAGATTACGTTGATGTTGATAATTCTCGCTAATAGATGCGCTCTGAGGGACACAACGTCCTGTACGTATTTCATTGTGTTGACGATGTTGGTTGCTCAATATCGGACAATACGCAACACTTCAGAAATTGCAATCACGCCGGAGGCTCTACAGTCATGCAAGGCTATACAACAAGCTTGTGTGTTTCTTATTGAATGAATCAGACTCTGACCGGCGTGCCTTTGAAATTAAATCTGATGATGTGTGTGAAACGAGGGCTTTAATTTAGTACATGTGTGGACACATCACAAAAGTAGACTTAATGTTGTCTTGTAGGCTAAATGAATTGTCACACATTATAGTTCCAACAATGTTTAATTTAATTCTAAAACGTTACTTATCCAATGTTTTTGCTTTCATGTAGCTGACTTTCTAACACTCTTAATGTTTTAATTACGATTGGCTTATAAATGTTTATTTTTTAATAAATTATATTGTATTCAGAACCTGTGTTGCTCAAATTGACACTTTGTAGTTTTGATGTACTCTCTTCCTGCTTTGATCTCACTGGGGATTTTTCTCCATCTCCCTTTCTCCCATCTTAATACCTACAGTATCTCTGACACTATATTCAGTGCCATACTTGGAGAGCCAGGGCATTTTGTCCTGCCGGCATGGGAGACAGGCCGTCACTGCCCTCCCCACCATCCCCACTATCTCCTCTCCCTCCCTCCTTATCCACCTCCTCCTCCTCCTCCTGCTCTGTGGTTGTTGAAACTGACTTTCCAGAGGGAAGGAGAGGCAGGCTGAGGTGATGAATCTGCAGGGCTGAGGCTTGCCTCTCTGACCCTGCTGCCTGGAAGACTTGGCTTGCTCCAGGGATAGTCCAGGGCACATACAGGGAAGCCCACAACTGTGAGCAGTGTTTGGCTTCAATCCATTGTGTGGTTTCACTTCTCTTTTATTTTTTGCGAGTGATGTTACACATGGTGGCATGTTTGTGTGATTTGCATTTAGCAGCTTTTTTTACATTAACAAATCCCCTGTGTTTTTGCAGCTCAGGTGGCCTTAAGCCTTTCAGTAGGGCAGTAATCAGCATTGGTGCATCATGGACATTTGACACTAATTGCTTGTGTTGACCCACTAAGGGGGCTGTGACTCACCACATTAACCATGATCTCTTTTATGGCAATACCTGCAGAGAGTAGTCTTGCACATACACTTCTCGCAAACTCACATACAAAGTGCTGACAGCCGCAGCTAAGTTGCCAAAAGCGTAGTGCTATCTTGCAAAACCATTTCGCAATGCTCGCTCCATACTCTTACTTGGGTCAGGCTGAGGCTGCCAAGTAGCAGATCACAACTTCACACAAACACTTCTTCTCCCCACCTCTCTCTCACACACAGACACACACTGTTCTGTTCACTCCTTGGTATTTCCATGCTCACTAGATAAGTGTTCTACCAATGTCCAAGGCTGTTCCTGATCTTAATAATACAAAACAGGGATGTTCAGTGTTGCAGGCTTGTTAAGGACCATGACAGGCTCTTTGCCTAAAACTTGCTGAGAGCGATAAGTGCTCCACAGAAGGCCAGAATGCATTTGTTGGATTTGTGATATCAGCATTGGACATGGCAGTTTTGGGAACTTCAAATGCTGTCTTTTTTCTCTCTAAACACCTGCAACCACATACTGTACATACACGCATACCCCACTAACAGGCTTAAGTAGCTAAACCCACCTTACTATTTTGTTTGTTTTCTTTTGCGACGGAAGTGAAGTCAGTGTCAGCTTACCCAAGGCCTGTCCTCTCTCCATGCAGCGGAGGTAATTCCTTTTAAAGCGCTCACACTGTGCCAGGGTCATAGGTGCCCCCTAACAAGCCATCTTAAGTTCCACAAAGCTTTTATTCCTCTGTTCAGTTATAACAGTCAATTCCTGACACAGCACACTTACTTCAATGTAACCCAGACCATGGTAGCTTTTTTTTTTATTATTGAAAGCATCATGTAGCCATAACAAAACTCTCAGCTCTACAGAGACAAGGTTTACAGATAGGAGAGGGTATTACTTAACAGGGAAGGTGTTGGATTGTGAACAACGACTGACAGGAAAGTACAAGTGCTCTTGTATTGCTGAAGTTCTTATGAGTGTTAAAGTATACTCAAGTAACCTTGTTCTGGCGTTAACCGATAATAGATTTATTATTCAAGAGACTTGTCAATCATTTACAATACAAGGAGTTGCCCGCTTTAAACTTGAGTGAGTCGTCCATCTTTTACTTTCTTTCTCTGTTCGTCAGGCCTGAAGGTCGAGGTTCAGTGACTGACAGGAATGTTTGTGAGCATGCCCCGCTGGGTGGCATGCATGGAGGCATAGCAGGAGCTTGAGTGGGAGTCTCACTTTTATCTGATCAAAAACGCTGATGTTTGTTATGGCATGCCTGATGCTTCTTCTGAGAGCCCTTATAAGGCATCTTGTTCCACGCCCGCCACATACACTATGCACACAAGCACATACATGCCACACGAAAAACCCTCTGAAAAGGTTCACTGATTTTCTTTTCCAAGGTGCCTCCTACGTTTGGTATGGTTGTGGAGAGTGGTACGTAGCTTGTGTCAGAACAGGGGTTGTTACATAAGATCAGGTTTTTGCTTTGGTTTGTTTGTGTCAGCACTCCTTCAGTAGCGCTGTGTAATATATGCCAATGTTTGAGTGTGCGTGGCTGCCTGGCAGCTGTGCAAACACTGTTTGGGTGATCCAGGTTCCTCTTGATGTGGTCTGTCAATGCATCGGGCCAAATAGAGCAAAACCGGTCGGTTTCTCGTCTAATGTGCACCATGTCAAAATGAGGACGATATGATTTGCCGGATCAAAACTCAATTAGTCACCCAAATGTCACTGGGTAGTGTTTGACCAGGCCATGAATATGCCTAGAGGGCAACTGATACCAGCTTCCTCAATGGGCCTCCCTGTGCTGGTCAGACTTGTCAACAGACTGGGCGAATAGAAGTAAAGGAGCTATCTTTGAGTTTCCACAATGACCCTGTCTTTTTTCCATCCCCATGTTGTTCAGTAAGCCACTGTGTTACATCAAATGGGTTATCCCTCCATTCAGTCGGTGTTTCATTCATTGGTCTGTCATACAGCCCGTCATTTTCCGTGTTGCCCATATAAACATAAAACCATTATACCGCGTGTGTCCTATCTCGATGCTTCCCTGGTGACTACACGCCTTAATCCTTGCTTATGAAGCTTAGTCATAAAGCAAGGCGTGTTGGTACCAGATACATCAGTCTGCTAAATAGTAAGCATATGGTGTGAGTGAGAGAGGGGGTTGGGTGTTTGAGGGATGGAGAAAGAAAGACCTTTCAAGGTGTGGCCGATTTGATTGCAGTGAATAGTATAGTTACAAAATAACAAGAGATCAAAACAATTTGTCGCTTCACAGCTTCTCTTTTTAGTCCCATTTCACAAAAAGCCAACAACAAAAACATAGGAAAATATGTTCCTTGGCTGGGGAAATAAAGCATTAACAAGCTTTGTTGGTACCAGACAAGTATTTTTCAATCATTCACCCACCCACTCACACAATTCCTTCTCAAGTGTTCCTCCCCCTCCTTTCCCTTTCTTCCTCTGTTCACAAAGTCTCTCTGTTGGCCACATGGGTTCCTCTAACTTCACCTTGATGTGGTGTATAGTGTAGTGAGTTCCTGGTGTCCAATCCCCAGTCATTCCTTGCTTGTAATCCCTGAGTCATCCACTAGACGCCTGCTGCACCACACGCCATTGGCCATCCGACTGTGTGTCTGCTTGGCCCGCTAACTAGTTTTTGCTACCACAGCCCCTCCCCTCCCCCCCCCTCCCTACTTTACCACTCTGACTGAGAGCCCTGACTGGCCTGACACTGCACCTAAATGGCTCCACAACTCCCCACTCATCTCAACAAGCAAACTTTTTTTGTCCTCGATTCTGTTTTATGATTCCTTATTTAGTACATGTGTTTCTTATACTGGGGTGGAAATCAGGCTAGTTTTGTTCAGCTCATGTTCAAGATTTTCTTCGTTTTCTGCACACCACCTGTTTTGGAGTCAGAACGCTGCTTTTGTAATCAAAAGCATAAATGGGGCATAGCGAGAGTTGTATTGGTTGATTGGCCTACCAAAGCAAATGAAGATGAAAAAGGATGCGTTTGTGTGGGTGGCGCTCATGATGCGCTGGGCCTCAGTGACACAGTCAAATGGGAGGTAGGCCTACATGCGTTCTGGCAGCCATGGAGGAGGTCGAGGAATGGGAGTTGTGTACGATTTGAGACTGCCTCTGGAGTTTAGCTATGAGCGTTAAAAAAAAGCTGGATTCAATTGTCTGCCTAGCCTGACCTCCCTAGTATCTGCATGTTTTACTTATGAGTTGCCTTTACTCACTACTACGCTGTAGGCCTGAAAAGCCCAAACATTATAAGAACTTGGCGTTGACATTATTCGGTTTCACTAAGGCCATTGTCTAAGCGGAAATTAAAATTCTGACTATTCACAAATGCATGTTAGATATGCTCTGTTTGCTTTCCTAAAATATGTGTTTGTTTTGTGAATAGTTACAGTGTAACTGTGACACATTTTGAGTTTGAGTCATTGAGCAGGAACTTTACAAGATATGGTCAATGCTTTCATCATGACCAGTCACGTTTCAGATGAAGCAGCACGGTATCCCTTGAAGTCCAGTCATTCTTTGATAGAATGAGTCACAGCCTGCCTGTGCATGCTTATGTTTATGAGTGTGTGTGTGTGGTGGTGTGTGTGTGTGTGTGTGTGTGTGTGTGTGTGTGTGTGTGTGTGTGTGTGTGTGTGAAAAGCAGAACAAGAGAAACAGAGATAGAAAGAGAGAGAGAGAGTTAGAAGGATGACAAGGTGATCATGAGTTTCCACATCTGCAAAGACATGCGCATGTTATTGCAAAACACTAAGTTGTAACTTTCCAGTTGTCAAATCGCAGTTCAAATCTTTTCTCGGCAGCAAAGTCAGCCAAAGCTTGGATGTTTCAAAGCGTCATAAATAAAAAAACACCCATACTTTTAAATAAGATAAGGAAAATGAGATATGGCCATACGCTTTATGTGTAATGCTCCTTAGCCACGGAGCCTACACTAGGCTTAAAATAGAAGGACAATTTATCATCCCGAGCTGAAACCATTTTGCCACTTAGACCACAAGTCATTTTTGGTCGCATTAGAGGAAAACAAGAAAGCTGTGTGAAGCACATTAGCGATTGTAAAACAGAGGTGGAATGTAAAGCACGCAACATGAAAACACTTTGGTCTGGGGGGAATTTATTTATCAAGAATCCATCTGTCGCCCATAACTTGCCTTCAAACAAGTAACAAGCTCTTATATGTGTGATGTATAATTGGAGCCAGCCACTGCAAGACTTATATGCATATGTGTTGCCTGAAAGAATGGTTGAGTAGGGCGAACAATTCATCAATGTGTGAGAATGTGTGCCAGCATGTTGTCCCACATCATTTACACTTATATCAGGAACCTGGTTGTGGAATGTATCAGTTTGGACAAAAAAGGGACAGGCACCATGTTTTGTGGAAAAAATGCAACACAGAGAGTAAACTGTTTGTCAGATATGCTGTGTGTTTGGTTTAACGCCTAAACAGTTCCCCCAGAGCATCCCCTGTCTGTTTACACAGCGACGGAGCCTGGGAGGGCAGCTAGCCTGGACACAGCTAGGCTAACACCACCTGCACTCTCCAGTATAACGCTCCTCTGTCAGATCCCCTTTCTCACTGCTATACCAAAAGCTGATTGATAAAAAAGACGGTCAAATTATTTCTGATTAAGTAGTGCTTTCATTCTAAATATTGAACATATGAGGAGGTCATTGAAAACCATCAAGTTGTGTGAATTTGTCAGGTCTCAGTGTATGCCAGCTTTTTGCTTTTTCCCAATTGAGTTTGTCTTCTATAAGTAATAGAGAACTTGAAGGTTGTGCAATAAGCTGTTGAGAGAAGTACGGTACTGTTGCTCAACCAAATACTTGAGGCATACCTTAAACATGCCTTTTGACACCATTAAAGATTACAGAAAAACAAAGCTTGTAGGCAATTTTATAAGCAAGAAGGAGCCTTAATCCTACTGAACACGCCTCTGAATGACTCGTTCTTCTGGAAAAAGGCTTTCCATCAAGCTTTTAGCAAAACATATTTAGCGTCTGTTGCCGATGGCGCTTACCATCTCAAACGTAGAGGTAATGTCATATCAAGCGCTGAGACTTTGGCATAAACAGTGGAGGTAATGCACTTTCAAATCATAAGCTAATATGATTTCAGAGATGGACAGAGTGGAAGAGAGAAAGACAGCAAAGCAGCTTCAGGGTATTAGTCTGGATTCTTGTCTGCTTCAGTAGCCGGTATGTCTGTGGTGTTGATGATCCCGGACAACTCTATAGTTTCATGGTCAAAGACAGATGTCAGCAGTAGTGGCCTCGCTGCGTACAGCTGTTTAACACCACCACAGGCTTGAGCTTTAAGAGTGCAGCCAGAAGCCAGCGGTGACCTAAGAATACAACTAGTGTTTCAGCAGGGTTTTCCGTGATAGTGGGTTGGACCTTGGTTGTCTGGAGGATCTGTTCTGGTCAACATTGTCCTGTGCTTGAGCAGACTTGGGTTTAGGCTTGGTTTGGTTTCTCAACGTTTGCTTGAGCCAGGCCTATATATCTATTCCTGGACCTTGGCATTGAGATGGAAATCAAAACAGCGGAGCGGCTGGCTGAACAAGTGGTCCTCTCAAAGTCAGACTGCCACCCCGTTCTCCTCCTCTTGCTCCACTGCAACCCTCAGCCACCACTCTATCACCCTGTAGCGCTGAATGGGACCCTTCATGTTGGTCGGGTTTATGACCCCGGGTTTTCAGATCAGGGGTCCAGATACAAATCTCCATCAAAGGCTCTCTCAGATACCAGTGCCACCTCTGGTCTGCTGTGGTCAGACTGGTCTGCCTTAAAGAGTCGTTTATGAACCCTTGGCAAGTATCCAAGACCTCCTCTCATTTCCCCTGCAGTGTGCTGAAATATACCTGCATGCATGTAGGGATATGACCCTCAACTGAACCCACAACTCACCTCACTTCCCACAGGAAGTGGCAACTTAGCCACAGGAAATGGACTTTTTTGCAGATTTAAATAAACCCCACCGTTCACTACAGATGGGCATAGAAATAGAGGCATGAATTACCACATACTTTGACACCATTATAAATAAATGACTATTTGACCTTAACATTCTCCATGACCCTAACATCTCTGAGTGGCCTTTCAGATGTCATCCTCATTGTAATTTGTTTCAATTTCTCTCACAGCCGACTCTCTTTCCTCACGCCAACACACTCCCACTCTTTGGATAAACTCTATAGGGCTATTTATAGCTCAATCGCATGACAGAAACCATATTGTCCCTTATTTTTTGGGTCTGGTAGCCTGCTCTGCTTGTATCATTGCATCATTCTGAGTGGAGGCAGTAGTCCAGGCTTTATGAATGAACTGAGTCTCCGCCAGAGGCTGGGAGATGGCATTGATCCCACTGTGATGTCACTCCAGAGACAAGGAGAAGAGAGAGAGCATTATGAGACCTCCCATTCATTCTCCTGCCTCTCTCTCTCCCCACTGTGCCCACCCCCGGTTCTCTTGTCCTGTGATGGGCTCATATTACAGGCCGGTGAGTCATCCCCCCTTGCTCATTCACCCCTCACCCACCCGGGATGCTCCCTTGCTATCTTCCCCAGCCCGGCCCTACCCTGCCCTGCCCAGCCATGTCTGTTCCAGCCCCATAGACTTTGGCCCCAGTCGCAAAAATTCCCAATTTCACGCCCACGCTCTTGCGCACAGGCAAAGAAGGCTGCTAATTTGCTTCATGTGTGTGTATCAATGTGTATCAGATTAACAGCATATAGAACCGTACAGAACCTACGCTGGGCTTGAGTTAGGGCTTGGTCACAGAGGCACAGTATGTCATGGAGAATCCCTTGGAGAAGTATGGTTGTCGCACTCAGCAGCCTGAACATTACTGATGTCATGGGAAGATGGGAGTGGCTAATCAATATGTTTAACTGTGAATTTCAGACTCAACATCAGTCTCATTATATCAGCAATTATTAGAATAGATTTACTTATTATTATTCCCTCTACATCATTCAGAGAAAATGGTTTAATTTCATACTTTTCACTCAAGATGCTCTTTTTACTTTCGTTAGCTGTTAGTGAGCCGCCATAATGTTCCCTGCGATTTACACCCACGCCTACATTTCGTGAGCTAAGTGGATGGGACTCATTTTGCGGACAGACCCACACCATCTAATGTGGAAAGTGATGACTTGTGGATGCTCTAACTCTCGGTACATACTGACCATTCTGCATCTAATGGGACTCACAGGCATTGAAATCCTATCAGGACTTCATCATTTACTAGAGATCGTCTAGATCCAAGCTCGCCTCTCTCGCTAATGGATGCACACTGTACATTAGCTCTGCCGCAGATAACTTTCATATGGATCACTCACCATGGAGGCTGCTCTTTATCCTTGCACTTTTAGGTCTTTTGTTTGCCTCTCAGCCTTGTTGTGTACTCTGTATCTTGTTTTAGGGATAGACAACAAAACATGCACCTTTAGTAGTATAATTAAAATGATTTAGTTGAAGGAGGAATGTGTCTTTAAGAGACTGTTGTAGTCTCACCTAACTGTACAACCTAAAAAAAACATTTGTTGTGCTTTGAATATGTTCAAGATTTTAAACAAAAATCCCATATTATTAAAAATAATAACTAAAGAAATCACACACATTGCAGTTCACATTTTGCTCTATAATCATGGTTCACATATTTCCCTTTGGAGGGTCTAATGGTAGTCCTCGTGCACGGTGGTGTTGAGTGTCTTCTATGGAGGATTTAGTGTTAAAGTGGACTCAAGTCTGTGTGGGCAAGCACACTGGGGCTGTAAAAGCGATGAAGAGGGAGGGGGAAATCAGTTCGAAAGTGCAGACAAACTCCTCTGGATCCAGCTTAAATAAACTGCCACATTTCGGCCCTGCCTTCACATCAAAGCGCAGACTGTCTGAGCCCCAGTCCCATCTCAGTTTGCAGCCGTTAGCAGTGCCCTCCTTTTTACACTTCCAACACTACTTAAAAGAAAAATGAGCTCAGCAGAGGCCTAGACAACCTTCCTATGAGGGGCAACTTGTACACAAAGACTAGCTCTGGTCTTATTTTCATTGTGAAACTGCACGATTTATTTTGATATGCAAACTGACAATAGTTTACAATGTGAGATTATTGTTCTCAGCTTCCTTTTAGGCTTTGCTTTTACTTCTGACTTGAATAAATAACATTCTGTGTTCATCAGTGTAACAGAGAGCAGTATATTAAAACAAGCCCTAATTAAATTACATGAAATAGCAAAGAGCTCTTGTCTGTCTTCTGTCTCTGACCTCTTATGAGGCTTTGTTCTTTGGGGAGAGAAAATAAACAGAAAAAAAGAAACTAGGAGTCTTTATTTTACAAACAGCCAGACAGACATTGGTTACATGGGCGAAGCAGCTGCTGTGCATTCCTGACGAGGTCGAGACGTCAACGAGTGGTGAAAACAAGCATGAACTGTATGTTGCCCCGGTGTTCGACTGGCAGATAAAACCACCAGCCAGTGGAGATGCCAGAACATCTGGGTTCGAAGAGAGGAGTTACACAACTCATGCTCATCATGATTTTGCCTTCAGGCTAAGCCTTTTTGATCTGGTTTTTAATGATTTTAATTGATGCAGAATGGAGACGGACGGAAAGGGATGAGCTAAGGAGAAAGACATGCTGCACAAATCGAAGCCTGCTGAACCCTTCATTCTGCATGCACCTTAACCCTGATGAAGATTTGCTTCACACGCTTTACTTAACAAGTTGATTAGACAACATAATTATATTGTGTTCTGCAGACTTGATCACGATATATATATGTCTTTCTTTGTTGTGTAAATGAGGGGTGGGTGCTTTGATAAAGACATGTCAGTTAATTGGAACTCTATAAGGCCTTTATTGTCTATTTACAAGTCGCTCGTGGAGTCTTGGCCTGATTATTCTATTCTTGTGTCGGTGGCCCGGGGGTCTTTCCCCTTGTCCCCTTATCATCTCCCCTGCTTTGCCCCCTCATCCCACACTTCTGCAGCCTAGTCAATCTAATTAGATGAGTGCGAGTCATCAGGCACTGTTTAAAGCCATCAAAGGGGGCTCTGTTCCACAAAGGGTGCCCACTGGCTGTGATCAGAGAACAGTAACCCTAGTGTGTGTGACCAAGACCCTTGAGACAGCCCAACCCCCAAACTCTATAAGCCACCCGCCAGCAGCCACGGTGACATCATCACCTCATCCCTCGACCTTTGAACTCTCAGAATGTTTGACCCCATGCTTGGTCGGGTGACAGTAGGCCCACTGTGTCAGGGCAACATGGTAGGAGGGCTAGCAGGGGTCATGGTGTCGCTTATGGGCACCACGCACTGCTCCCCCACCCAGAATGTGCGGCTGGGAGAGAGGTTAATGTTTGTAGTGCTTGTAAATAAACGTGTGTGTTTATACTAATGTAGCATGCCAGGTGAGTGGGAGTTGCCTCAGGAATCTGCCTGGAAAAGCAGAAACTGTAGACAAGAGTCAAAAAGAAAAGTGGTAGAAAGACTTCCTGTGAACTATCCAAAATGACCAAGTGTAACATTAAGCAAACAAATTGACACATGGAGTTTTACCTCCGTTTGTAGACAGCTCTTGTTTAAAATAGATTGGATCAGATATGTAGACAGTTTCTGTCTAGACAAAATGTAATTGTTGAGCCTTGCTGTTCATCACGGTCCGATACAACTGTGTGTGTGTGTGTGTGTGTGTGTGTGTGTGTGTGTGTGTGTGTGTGTGTGTGTGTGTGTGTGTGTGTGTGTGTGTGTGTGTGTGTGTTCGTTCATGTAACTTAACTACATTCACAAGTCACTCTTTCCCGCCCTCTTCTCTGATTCAATTGTATTTTTCATTCAGGAAACCTATTGGCATGACATACAATACAGGATGCATTCTCATATCTTGGGTTGTCAATTATAATTAAAGCATATGTGAACATATTAGTAATTGCAATCAAAAATAAAGGAGATATACAATTCGAAATAATATCATAATCAATTTTCTTTGTAAATTGCAGATCCGGAGTGTGGAGATGTTCCCCTTCTCACTCCAGGAAGTAAAGAGATGATGTCCCAGGCTCTGAAGGCCACCTTCAGCGGCTTCACAAAGGAACAGCAGCGGCTTGGTATTCCCAAAGGTAAGACTGTCAGCTTTTTTTTATAATTGCCTCATAACATTTTCAAAGAATCTCGACGTGTCACATGTCAGGCAATAAAGCCCGCTTTAGATAATTCTGTGAAGGCATCTCTTAGAAGAACATAAGGAGACACCCAGTTATTCTAGAAATGGCCGTACATTACATATATTTCAGTACAGGCAGACTGTCTGACTGCAGCTTCCAGAGAATCTCGAGGCAGACATTACAATGATGACTTAGTTTCAACCACACAGCCTCTTCAAGCTGTTTGGAAGCGGCAGGACTCTCAGCATGTAATCGTACTATATGTGCAAACTTTGGTTTTAGCTTGTCATTACCACTTCTGTTTACATCCACCCCTGCCTCCCTGTTTGTTTTTGATTGACTTGTCATGGTTAGATACATTGACCACAGAGGCGGTGTGAAAGTTGGTTGCATAATCTTTGATGGCATGACGAATAAAACAGAATGGTCTGTAGTTCAGAGAGAATATGTGGCGTGCGCCATACTCTGTATGGACATGAGGATTAGGATTCAATGAATTGCACATGTACTTAAGGGGCTTTTCTAACTGTGTATTACAATTATTATGTGTGCTCGTCTTCAGATCCCAGACAGTGGACAGACAACCATGTGGCTGAGTGGCTAACATGGACAGTGAACGAATTCAGTCTGAAGAATGTCGACTTTGAAAAATTCTGCATGAACGGAGCCAGCCTGTGTGCGATGGGGAAGGATCGCTTCCTAGACTTAGCACCTGACTTTGTGGGTGACATCCTTTGGGAACATTTAGAAATGCTTCAGAAAGGTAATGCCACTTTTGTCCTAACGCTGTTCTTTTTTAATTGTCCATGCCACTTTTATTAGTTTGTTTTAAGAAAGCAAATTAATCAATTACATGTGAGGAAACATATCCCAGAGCAGGGTCACTTCTCTCACCAATTTAGAGTAGGACAGTGTTGACATTTGCTATAGTAACGGGAGCCAAACGGGAAGACACAATTTAGCTCAGGTCATTAATTTTTGATAATGCTGGATGCAGTTACACAATACATGAAATCAATGGTGAGGTCACTGACGCTCTTTCTCTATCTATTTTTCATGAAGAGGATGCAAAGCATTACCCCATCAATGGACTGACCTCCAACTTCCAGGAATCCCGTTATACCTCAGACTACTTTGTCAGTAAGTACTAAAATCACTCTGCGTAATAGCACAAGACGTGAGCCTCCTTGAATAGAAAAAGAGGTGTGGTTTTGCGTAGTGAATAAAAGAGTTTGGGGATTTAGTGTTAGGAAGAAATGAACTTTTGGATTAAGTAAAAAGCCTGTTTCGGTTTGTTGATGACATATTATAGGAAGCAATATGGCATGAATGTAAGTTCTGTTAAAGATGGGTGCATGACAAATCAATAATCTTTCCTCAAATGGACAAGACTCATCTTGTGCACTCAGGGCTGTTTCTGTGATGGGCTTTTCGAACACTAAGCAATTGGGCAGCAGTTGAGCACAATATAGATAATGACTCCACTCTATGATTGATCTCCCTCCTCTCCTCTGCTCCTTGCTCCCATCTCTGCTTTTCTATCCACACTCATTTCCCTTTGTGTCTCCAGGCTACGGAATTGAACATGCCCAATGTGTCCCTCCTTCTGAATACTCAGAGCCCGGCTTCATCACAGAGTCCTACCAGACACTTCATCCCATCAGCTCGGAGGAATTGCTGACGCTCAAGTACGAGAGTGAATATCCTGCTGTCATCCTACGGGACACGCCCCTCAACCCGCTGCAGGGGGACTACTTCACTGTCAAACAGGAGGTGGTATCCCATGACAACATGTGTGTGGGACGACTCAGCCGAGGTGAGGGGTCACAAACCAGACACGTAGTATAGTTGAGATTCAAGCAGTGGAAATGTGCTGCATTTCAGCGTTTTCAACCGATATGTTGTGATAAATAGGTCCAACAAAAGTGCAGGTACTTTTTTTTGTGTGGGTTTGTGAGTGCGTGTGATTGTGCTGAGGCCACCAGAATCTTGTCATGCCACATCAGCTTGCAAGTATTAGAAGAGAAGAAAAGCAGGCCCTCTGGTTGGTTTGTGGTTCAAGAAAACCCGCCTCACACAATCTAGACTTGGTTGGGAGAAAAAAAGAAAACTCTATTGTTTCTGTCAGTGTGATACACGAACCAAAGCCACAACGTGTTCTCTTCTTGCCGCCCGTCCTTTATGTAAAACAGTTCAAGTGGTGTAACCTTCAAGACATTTTTTTTTTCTTTTCTTGTTTTTGTTGGCCTCTTTTCCTCGACTTCTGAGTAAGGAGATAGAGGTGTCATCCTCAGCAAGCAAGCGTGGGGTTTTCTCATGCAACTGTTTGCTTTTTTCAATGTGCATGCTTGTGTTCTCTCCCAGTGATAGTTTACAGAAGAATTAGCAGCATGGTTTACATTTAAAGCCATAAACCTAGGATTTTTCTTTCTCACAAATCCCCAGCTGTATAAATGAATAGCATCAGCTTTGTACACCATGCATGCAAGCCTCCTGCTAGTGCTCTAAGCATTTGCCTGCAAGGTATGTGGTCTGATCCTTACGCATCACACATTCAAAGCTTTTGAGCGTTGAATGGTGCTCTCCAAACGTGGGAAAGCATTTCGTAGCACAACTGATATCCACATGTGGCTTCAATTTCAGCAGTAGAACATTTCAGCATCAATCGAGTTGACTTGCATTATCTGTCATTTGGTAATAGCTCGCCGTTCAAAGGCTCCTCTTATCTTTCCCAAGGCCAAAAATAGCAAGGCAATTTGTGTGATTGTCTT
The DNA here is from genome assembly GCF_000735185.1 of Notothenia coriiceps. NCBI lineage: Eukaryota > Metazoa > Chordata > Actinopteri > Perciformes > Nototheniidae > Notothenia > Notothenia coriiceps. The sequence goes on along the minus strand of NW_011365271.1, from coordinate 92,295 downwards.
CAATTTAAAATCAAACCCAAATGGAGGTTGTAAAAGTGAAATGAGGTGTGAAATGGACAGAGATGTTGAACTGTACAGAATAATATACAAGTTACTTCTAAGGTGTTGACTTAGAGTAGAGTAGGAAAGCCATACAATACAAATTCAGGTTTAATAAAATGTTACCGTCATCTTTATAACAATTTTATTTATTTCTCCCAGGTAAACTCGGAGGCCAGGACTCCTTTGAGAGCATCGAGAGCTTTGAGAGCTGCGACCGGTTGACCCAGTCATGGAGCAGCCAGTCCTCGTTCAGCAGCCTGCAGCGGGTACCTTCGTACGACAGCTTCGACTCAGAAGACTACCCCACTGCCCTGCATAGCCACAAGCCCAAGGGCACTTTCAAAGACTATGTGAGGGAGCGCTCGGACCTCAGCAAGGATAAACCCGTCATCCCCGCGGCAGCACTGGCAGGATACACAGGTGAGATGTCCACCTTTTAGATTTTTAGAAAGCCCTACCTTGAAAAGGGCTGTCGTTTTTCACAGAACCTTTTCACAGCAGAAATCTTTCTTTTTTCGTTTTTAAATCACAGGGTAACCGATAACATCAATCACAGAATCGGGCTCCATTAAGTTGTGCTGCTCCATTGCCCAGCATGCACAATCACAGGGCTGGCACTAGTACACATAAAACAAATGTATAATATGTATTTTCACATGATGGTATTCAAATGAACTTTATTCGGTTAGTTCAGATAATATTGCTGCTAATTTCTGATAGTATCTGAATGCCATCTGAATTTCAAGTCCTACTCTTGTTACTCTAGCTTTAAAAGATCCTATTGTTGACGTTCACATTTTAATTTTTAATTTATTGTACATATCCATGAAGATAAACAACATGTGCTTTGAGTGAAATATTCTTAGAAGTTGCAGAATGTTGTTACTTCCATCGATGATACGAGGAGGCTCGAAAAGATGTTGTGCAGCTGTAACACACTTTTTTTTGTTGCTCTGCAAAAGCCCCAGATGTGGGGGTGCCTAAATGCACCACTTTTAGACCAAAGAGAAAAAAAACAACAACACCTTTTTAGCCTGGCAACCCGAGTCATGCACATTACAGGAAGCAAAATAGATTTTGCTACTACCTTCTTCTTCTTCTTATTTTTTTTCTCTCTCTCTCACTCTGTCTCACACTCTTCTGTTCTGTCTTCACTTCTCATCTACCTCCTTGTTATCTGCAGCCCGCATCTCAACCTATTTTTCCGAGGTCGTCCTGGCAACGCTGGTGAAACATAAAAAGGATGCCTGTCCCTGCACATAGCACCGGAGTAACATTATCTCTTCATCACAAGAGGCATTTTCATACTCGTACATGCTCTAAGAGCAGGCCTATATGTTCTCCAACTTCAGTCAGATGTGTAGATAACTGCACACTTTTCAAGCAAATGTACTATTTTAGCATCTGTCAGGGTTTTTGGTCTCAAAAGGTGCAAAGAAAAAAAAACACTGTTACTATATATTTGTAATGTAAGAAAAAAATACTTTCCAAATCATATGGTGCACAAGAAAATGTATTTTGAAGCTTTTAGGAGGGTCAAGTTAACCTTATTATGACATACACTGCTGTTTAAAAAATACATTTTGAGGATCATATCTTAGGGTCAAAGTGTTTGGGGCTTTTTCAGACGGTTGTGTTTAAATTATAGTCACACGGCTGTCGGATTGCCAACATTCAAAAAGGGGAAATCCGAGCACATTTTTCAACGACACTAACAATGCATACATCAGATCTCAACTGACTGTCCTAAAGTTGGTATGCACAAGTGAATTGGTCATCTGTGTGGCTATTAGTTCAAAAGCTTCTTATAGAACAGTGAGTCATTCATTCATAATGATGTCGGAAAGATGTCGTAATGTGCATATAATCAAATAATAAAGCTTTAGACACTGTCTAAAAGCCCCTCTAGTGACCATTAGGCTGAGTTGCTGCATGCACCCTATATGAACCAAGGAACTAAATATACATTTAGTTAAATCAGCTGAAACCAGATAAGCTTTTTGGAAGTTTTTTTTGGTATTCAACAATATGACATCTGGCTTTATGAAATAAGCTTTGGCCGAAATCTGTAATAGATCAGAGTGTAAACCCTAGCATGTGGAAATATCTTCTTTCAAAACCTTTTTCAAATGTTCACCACAGCTTTCTCACTCCATTTACCGTTTTGGTTTTGACATCTTACATGTATCAGTTGTTACGACAGGATAAATGTCTCCGAAGAGCACATGTGTGAAACACTGGTGAGTGTTTCCAGCCTAATGCATAGTAGTGTACTCAGCTGAGGAGAAGGTGCTTCCTCTAAGCTTTTATACAAAGAAAAAATTGGAAAGATTAAAAAAAAAATCATTTTAATATACCCCAATTTATTTGAAAGGGAAAAATGTGGAGCAGCCTGCATTCCAAGCTGTTATTAAGAGCACTGAAGGGAGAGTGTAGTCCTTCAAAGATGGAAGAAGTATTTGTGTGTGTGTTAGTGTCTTTGTGTGTGTGTTTGCCCATGTGCAAATGTGTGGGTTGATGAAAAAGTGTAAGGATGAGCAAGAGAGAAACCTCAAATATGTATATTTTTTAAGATTCCAAATGGATGTTTATGACAGATTGCTCTGTTCGGCTTCCTGTCCCGGTCACAGGGTGACAGGTGACACTTTACAGGGAGTCCGATAAGCTTGAGAGAGATAAGTGAAGCTCTAGTTGTCATCTCAGTGGTTTCCTGTGACAATTTGCCATTTACACCTTTCTCTAAAGTCACATTGCACACGCTAAACTCTGAATCTGTTACATGATACTTGCCTTTTCATTTGCATTGCCTGTCGGTTTAGTGAAGTGGAAAATATCGTAACTGTTATTATGTCTATTATTAAACAAAGATCAAGCATAAAAATACATTCATCTAAAAAAAGAAGAGATGGTTTATGCCAGATCAGCTATTTTCTATCTGCTGTCCCTGGGCGTGTACACATATACCATTCAACATACACTTACTAACATGACTGAGTCTCTATCCCATTAACACATGAAGAAACATCAACGTACGTATCTATCAAACCTATACCAGCACATAATCAACTAAAAAGTAAAGTTAAAAGTTGTCAAGAATAATTAAGTGTATTACATTTTTTTAAAGTTAAGATTAAAAAGTGTTTTAGTTAAAATAAAACACTCAAATACATACAGGTTCTTTCTTTTTGAATTTGGAATCCATGATTTGTTTTTCTTTGAATTTTTACCTTTTTTCATTTTTCTACATTCAGTAAAAAATGTGGCCTTAGTTGCAGCCCACTCCCCACCCAGCGTTCTTGCCGTAGCCATATACTCCAGACTCATTTAGCAAACCACGGGTCAGATACTTAACTCTGCTGTGAATTCAAGCCCCCACCCCAACTTCCCTTTTGCCACACTGTGAGCCCCATTGTGCATGGAGACTTGTCAAATATTTTTGGAAACTTTCTTTTTTTGTCAAAGGGTCGTCTAGTACATTCTGGCGTGAGAGCTCATAGGGCTGGTAAACGGGCACTATATCACCCCTATGAGGGCTCGCTATTTTACAGTAGCAGACTTTTGGAATGTGAGTGAAAGCCCTCTGTCTGAAAGAGACCCAGTGTTTCACAGCCGCTCATTTTCCAAAGTCTTGGTGGCTGTTGTCATGCACCTTCTTCCAATCCTTGCTGGAGCTCACAAGCACAATTTCAAGTTTTCAACCCACACGTCTGTTTCCCTGAAAGCTTTTGTTTGTGTTACATAAAGGTACATTTGGTTTTCTTAGGCACTCGAGAGAGGTGACTTTTGCGTAGCTTCAGTTTTGCTGAGGCCGTGTGCTGCATAGGCAGGTGTGATTTCAGCATGCAAGCCTCAAAAGTAGGTGGGTGAGTGTATGTGCTGAAAAAAAACCACAAGATCAAAATGCGCTGCAGTGAATCTAGTTCAGAGATCAGACCTTTTTGGTTATCTTCTTTCTGCTTTCCCTCCATTTTCCACGAGATGTAATAAGCAGTGCTACATCTAGCGCTATATTTACAGGTTACTATATTCTTTATCCATCATTACATTGTAGATGACCGAGCAAACCCTTTCTTTCTCCTACGCACAGTCTGCATTAACGTCTAAATACACCCCTTCTTTTTTTAAACTAGTGATTTCATCAGTATGGAACTCAGACAGACACAGACTCTATATTCACATACTGGAACTGCCAGACAAGGAGATACATGAAGAATGGGACTGTTGTATTTATGAAGACATTTGGTCCCTTTGCTGCACTTCAGTCTGACCCACATTAGAAGGTTTACTTTGTCCCTCTTCAGACATAAGTGAATAATCGTCATGCATATTTAACACGGTCATACATAGCACAGAAGTATAGGCTGTAGAGACATAACAAATTCCTCCTTTTGATCTCGAGATGACTTCACTTTTCGAGGGGTTTTGTACTTATCTACGCTATGCATTAACAGGATATAGATTCATGCAATGTTTCTCTCTTTTGTAAACTCCAATACTGGATATTTTTCTCTTTTTAAATGTGTTTTGCCACTTTTGAGTTTGGGTTAAGGGTAAGCATCAACATACTGTGTGTATATATATATGCAATATAATTAAAAGGAACAGTACTTCGAGCATTGTTAAAACAGGAACCTCACACTTATCTAATTAAAACCACACACCAACGAGTGTCTACACAACCTCAATATGCCTCTTCAGTGTACTTCTTTTTTTTTTAAACAAACACCTTCTCTCTTCCTCTCTTATCTGTTGTGCAGGCAGCGGCCCTATCCAGCTGTGGCAGTTTCTCCTGGAGCTGCTGACCGACAAGTCTTGCCAGTCCTTCATCAGCTGGACAGGCGACGGCTGGGAGTTCAAGCTCTCTGACCCAGATGAGGTGAGAGGCTGTGACCCTGCTGGCCACTGGCACACCTACTGGGAGGTCCTAAGCAGTTAGCCAGATGAACAATAATTCTTCTGCCTTTGTGGAAATGTTTGCATGCCTTGTTGGGCTCCATCGATCTTTTTTTTGGACGGGTGTCTGGTTTTGCATCTGTAGTACTTCATTGCAACAAGACCACAAACAAAAAAACTGCTTATTTGTTTTAATGTAGATTATTACATTCTCAGAGCTAACCATATTTCAGAAAACAAACAATTGTGGCTTTCACTTGAAGTCATTTGGTATGACACATCTTGACACGCTTATTTTCTGCATTCTTTTAGGTTGCTCGGAGGTGGGGCAAGAGGAAAAACAAGCCCAAGATGAACTACGAGAAGCTGAGCCGTGGCCTGCGCTACTACTATGACAAGAACATCATCCACAAGACATCGGGGAAACGCTACGTCTACCGCTTTGTCTGTGACTTAAAAAGCTTGCTGGGATACACTCCTGAGGAGCTCCATGCAATGTTGGACGTAAAGCCCGATACGGACGAGTGAAAGCAAAGAAGAAACAGGAAGTGAAGACAAACGTTCAGGAGACACAAGGACTGGGGCTCATAAAGTGGTCTTAACTTTTTTGATAGAGTTGGTAAACCGTTTTTTGGGGACCAAAAATGTTTTAAACGACTTACCATGGCTTTGTTCATTTCAACCTCCTGCCTCTCAGACCATGTTTTAAAAGAAGGCACAAGCCAAACGCCTGTATTCATACCCTGTTGCATTTGAGATGTGTGTGCGCATGTGTGTGTGTGAGCGTATGTGTAATTATGTACCGGAATTATTTAGCAGCTCAAGGCAGAGGGAGCGCTTTCGGGTATAGTTCAGGTTCCCTCCAGCCTAAGTAGCACAGTGTTGGAGACGAAAGTATAAAGACAGAAAGTCAGAGAAGACCAAGAGAGGAAAAGCAGAATAATTAAATATTGGGGAAGAGCAGGCAGAAGGTTCCTGTTGCCAAAACATGAATACCAAACTACGAAAGGTATAATGACAGTTACATAAATGCCCAATGTTCTCTTTGACAAAGAGAGGATTTTCAGCTTGGACCAAAAAGTGTCGTTTCTAATTTGTGGTTTGAGGAGCGTATATGCTTGTGCCAGTATTATATTATTGATGTTGAGAACACCCAATGTAAACCAGGCATATATTGGAGAGTTGTTTTTCATTTTTGTTGTCAATTAAGGTATTACAGTGGAACCAAACATTAGATGCCAAGTTTGTTTGTTTAGTTCTCTAGGTGAGCCTTTAACTGAAATGTGCTGATTTGTTATCAGACAACACTAGACACTGGCCCTGTGCTTTGTAGGGTTTGAGGACCCGATGAGATTACTCATAGCAAGAGTGTCTGACAGACAGACATATGAAAGTAGCCGTTGCTTTTGGAACTGACGCTTTCGCCTTTACATTCATGTTTGTCACCTCGTTGGAGACACATATTATGACTGAAACTTATGCATTTTTGCATATACCACCAGTATTAGCAAACTGTAGACAATCTATGTGGGGAAATTCAGGAGTCTTTAGTAAAAAGAGTTGTTTAATGTGCAGATTAGATGCATACTTTGTCGGTTCACTGTCCATGTTAGTGTTGCTTTTGAAGTGTTTAAATAGTCTTCTGACTGTCTATAAAATGAAATCACAAGTGAAATATTTGAGTGATTTTTCAGATCCTAAGTATGTCAGATTCTTTTCTTTTTGTCTTTTGTTATGCAATACATTTCGTCCATTAGGAAGCGGCTGCAGTATGTTAAGGTAAAGTGTAGGAAAAAGGGATAGGCAATAGAAACATGGCGACCAGAAAGGTTCTGAAGTTGTGCGGGATAGATGAAGGTGTTTGAAAGGAAACTGTGGATACTGCAGTTGATGATCACTTGTAAGATCTGAGAGAGAAAGACTGACAGAAATGACGCAAGTTGGTGGATGCTTGGAAGTTGGCATTACATTGGTAGAGTACTTACTTTCCACTATCATTGAGGTTGGATGCATGAATGCAGCTTAAACTTCATTGCAAATAGGGCTAGGGTTAGGGTTACAGCTAGTGGCAGACATTTGCATTTCATTTGTAGAGCTGTGCCTACTTGTGTATGAGCAAAACAATATATAACACATACTGAATATTAACTGGTTATATTTGAGCAAAAAGGCAGTCGTTTCCTACCAACAGTGGGAACAGTGGCTGTGCACTGGCCTTGTGGGAAATGCCAAAATGGAATATCATCTTAGAATACAATGTTATTGTTTACAGTGGCTGAATGTTACCCATATGGATGAAAATATCTTTTGAGATGTCTATTTGTACAGATTGTATTTCATAATGCTTTATTGAGACCCAGATTACACAAATAAGCAAGATACAAAGCAGGACAAATAACCAAAACCCTTGTGAGGTCTTTGGTCACGGTGCTTCGGGTATCCTCCACAATGTCGGAAGACAGGGACCAGAATTCTCTCACACTTTTGGAAAGTGTTGACTTTTGTTTTATCTTTTGTTAATATGATGGAAAGCACACAAGCTTTAGGACAAAGATAAATGCCTTTTGCTGATATGGGGTTCCCACTGAGTGTAGAACACAGATGCTGGATGTGTGCTGATGTTTAATTGGTAACACGCTTTTCCGCCATTATCAAGCACTGACTCGTAAAACTCTCACCCATGCACATCATCTGACATGAGTAATTCAACAATTAGTAACAAGCTGCACTGCGCTTTCATTGTTCTCTGCATGTTGATGTCAAGGTTTCAAAAGACTGTTTTGTTCAGAATAGTTTTCCAATATCAGTGTTTTATGTCTGAAAGCTCTACACATTTTCAAACATAATTGTACTGTTTGTCAGTGCCCTTGAAATAGCTCCTCTTTTTCCCCACTAAAGGTCATAGTATCAGTTTGGTCGGCTTCACAAAATACTGTGCTTAAAGAACTCCTTCCGTTACCTTAAATGTTAGTATTTTAAAGAATAATTTTGTCGGGAAATATACTATTGTTAAATGTCACAGATTACAATCTACTGCAGGTCTTATGTATTAATGAACCTTTGTTGTGCAAGTGAATACACACCATTAGTTTGTGGCATAGGCATATCTCAGAATGGATTCAGAAGGAAACTTTTTTGTTGGATGTTATTGTTTTTTGTATATTTTATAGTGTCTTTGTATTTTTGTTATGAGATCATTTTTATTGTATTTAGTTCACAAACATTTGAATATTTTTCAATAATTTATATTTTATAAAAGACAAGAGATGCAGACAGCTGGTGCTTTCATGGGAATTTAAAGGTAGCGCAGGACAAAATAATGTAGCGTTTTCTTTTCTTTTTGTTTTTTTTATTTTTTTATATATAGAAAACAGACCTGTCTGCTAGAGAAAAAAAGGCTGATGCTGGCCCATCAATGATTTCTGCTGGAAAGGTTTTATAAACTGTAGCTTCTATTTCTAAAATGTACTTAATGTACTTCAAAATGTTATAAAATATATGTGAACAAAGATTTCCTACTTGTGTGTGTGGTGTTACTGTTTCGACTCCTTTCGCACATTATTACTATACTATGCTATTTAACATTACCACATATCCGAGGTCCTTAGCATATACAATACTATAAATACAGTATTATCAACATTTAGCAATGACTTAAATGTTACAGTTTTGTAACATTGTGCGACCGTATACTTTCTGCGGAAAATCATGTTGCATGACTCCTCAAACGTAGTGTTCTGGAAAGCATTTGCTGTTTGATGCAGTTCAACATTGTCAAGTTCAGAATTGTCAAGAGTACAAGAATATCTCTGGGCAGATGCAAAACATATATTATTGATAATAGCGATACATGGTTAAAATGAACAGGGGATTCCTGGAATGTTCCTTACCTAAAAGTGGCACAAACAAATCTGTCTATTGTTCAAATCACCACACTGGCCCTTCAAAGGGGGCCAAGTTCTCTTTGAAATACATGTTAGCCATGGAGTGTCCCAGTTTTAACGAGTGTATCACATGCACACTGATGAGGTGACGTCAAAACAGCCAACACACTGGGGCCCATTCATGTGCTTGTAACCCTGGGCTCATATAAATTCCACTGTAGATAGAAAACATACAGGGCCGTGGCCTGCTGCCCCGAACAGCACAGCTGTTTGGCCCCGCTGCAGCAGTCTAGCAATAAGGCCAAGAAACAGGTCCAATAGGCTGTGTTTCAGTTATACAGTATCTGAATGAAGCAAATCAAAATAATGTTCAAAATAATGGAGCGTTGGCCGCAAATCGGAAGATTGGTGGTTCGATCCCCGGCGCCATAAATTCAGTTTTCAGTAGTGTCCTTTTGCAAGATGCTGAACCACAAATGGCTCCTAATAGGACGTGAATACATGAGAATGTTAGTCTGAACTGATTAGCAGGTGGCAGCCTCAGGAGACAATGTTTGCATTATGTTCATGACTGGTTAAATGCTGTCGATGTAAAAGCTTGCCAAAACTCTGAAAGTGCTTATAAATGCAATCCATTTGCACATTTAGAAATGTGCATTTTATTTGGGATTCTTACATTTCCATGAATGACACATTTGCAATATCCAAAGCAATGTAGAAATGACAATCATGCTGATAAAATAAGATACACATACTACATTAATTGCATGGAACAGTATGTACATACACGACTGACTTTTTGACATACAAACCCAAAGCAAACAGGATAGATCCCTCCCTCCCTGTCTAAATCAGACCCATATTCTCCTGTTGGACCTGTGGGTGGTGTTCTTGGCAGAGGGCAGGCAAAGGTTACACAGGTGGTTCTTCTCCTGTTCCACCTCCCTTTGCTCCAACTGGGCTGATGATCCAGACCAGACTTGATCGCTAGGCAGGTTTTTAAATACTTGCCAGGACGGCGCATGTTACAACAGACCTGGAACAAAATCCAAACCATTATGATACCATTCATGCTGAATTCCAGACACAAAGCTCCTTCAGACACACTCTACACCCTTTTCATTCCTCTGTGCCTCCTTCAAAGACAGCTTCCACTGATTTAAAGAGGTGTTTAAAAGTAAAAGACAGCAGAGAGACATAAAGAGAAGAGGAAGTCTATGCAGAAAGAGAACTGTCACACCTGGCAGTCGCAAGAGAGATGTCAGACGATTTCTGCCTCTCCTGAAAAAAAGTATCACCAGCAGCTTACAGCTCTCTTGACCCTGGAATGCAGCCCATTTGTCAGATTTCAAATCTAAATATTTATCTAAGGGGTCTTACCAAGCTACATCTGTCTCCTGCATGTAGTCTTAACATGACGGAGAAAGATGAAGTACTAAATGATACTTGTGTAGCAATGAAGATTTGAAATACTGGATGTATCGCTATAATAAAAACATTTGGAGGGAATTTATTAGGTGGAATCGACAAGTCTTCATAACTGCCCTCTGGATTCAACATATCAGTCTGTTGCATTGAAGGATGTGTGTAGCCTGGCACTTCATGTGTTCAAATAAATGCTACTACTGGCGTTGTAAGAATCTCCACGCCGGCAAACAACCCATTTTTGGCAGTAGTAATAATCATATTTACACTTCCTGCAAGTAATTTACTGTATGGCATTAACTTTTCCACGCCTACTTCTCTGTTGCAACTCTAAACAACCCACTCTCAAACCAAAATAGATGTATATCGTTTATTGTAAGGAGAGATTTGGGTTTGCAATGTCAAGTATACTTTTAAATGACTTCTGTGCTATTGGGGTTTAGGAAACACAAATAAATCATGGGGTTCCCTAGTAAGCACTTTTGAGATGATAATGAGTCAAATAGCACTCGTGTTTATTGTTTATAAAGTGAAAAGACAAAATCAAAGTAGTTCTGATTTATCACATACTATGAGTCCGAAATACAAAAAGGGATGAAAACACCAGTAATTAGATATTTTTTTGTTAAATAACTTATTTTGTATCAAGCCGAGAGCAGTCTCTGAAACTATCTTGTAAAAAATAAAATACAGAATCAATCTTAAAAAAATGTAAATAGTTAATTAAAAAACAAGGTACACAGCTAGCAGCACAATGTTTTGTAGTACATTGTGTGGTAACCATCTCCAGAGAAAGTTACACAAAGATCTGGATTTGAATGTAACAGAACATTGAACATTAATTGTGTAGATTAGCACAACAGACCTGGTATTTTAGCGACAATGATTAAAGCCTGATCTCCCTCTAGCTCCAAAGGAAATATTGTATTAAACGATTTGAAGGATTTAAATATACCATTCTATTCTATTCTATGCAGTATAGAGACTATTACAGAAACATTATGATCAGCTTTAGCTGTATTTTTAGCCATAATAACTGTCAACATTATTCAGATTTATGACCCTTCTGCTATGAATAGGAACAACTATATCTATTCTCATTGCCCTGAATAAACGTCTTCTCAAAGAGAATCCCTGTGACGCACAAGAGACCAACTCAGTGGTTCCATTACGCAGAGAAGTTGTAAAATATGACCAATGTGTCCCCAAGGGCCTTGGTTGGCCGACTTAAGACCCAGTTGTCTTGGGATGTATTTGTGTCTTACTGTCCTTCATGGTCGGGCTGATCAGGATTGTCCAGGGACGAACATAAACAGAGTTAGATCTACCGTGTCCTCTCAAGCATGACCCTTCTCATGGATTTCGGGGACAGAGAAACAAACAGATAAGCAGAGAGTTTATAGCTGATAGAGGTCTTCAGCTGCTTTGGTCTATTTTCATAACTCTGGGGACCTTAATGCATTGGGCTTAAAGGGGCCCTGTTATACGTTTCCATTTCCTTTACTGTGTTGTATAGGTAAGTGCATGTAAATGGTCTGTAAAGGCTAAAATCCCTGAGGTCGCACTAGAGGGAGTTTCTCTCCCACACCCTCCCACCTGCATGACACGCCTCGATTGGACTCCTTTGTTTACTTACTTAACATAATGACATCACTATGTAACACTCACGCTTTTACTGGCTAGCGCTCCAAAACATTGAATGTGAAATGCCAGGGGTGGGACATTTCAAATTTGTTGACCGATCACAACAGAGCCGGCCAGCTAACCAATCGGAGCAGACTGGGCTCTGGTTTCAGACAGAGGGTGAAAAGAGGTGTTGCAGCACAGGCAGTATGAGAAAAATAAAGAGCTTGGCGCGAAATACAAATATTAACCTGAACATTATGATAATAAGGGCCCTTTAATATTAATATTTCATGACTGAAATGACTACTGTGACATGAGGGTTGGCTTACTCAAAACATTTTTGGGATTTAACTGAATGGATGTAAAATAGGTTACACAGTGTGGTTGTATTCCAGTTTTTTTTAAATCAGAAATGTGGATTGTGTGCATGTCTAGCTTACACCCTCAAGCAAAGTTTATTTTTTATTTGTTTATAAGGACCTCGTAGATTTATTTGTTCGGAGTAGTATCATCATAGTCACATCCAAATACTGTAGTAACTTCACTGAGATCATACCTTCTTTCAGAGCCGTTTTTGTTGACTGTGAAACAAATTAATCGCTTAAAAAACATTAAAAGCAGCTAATGTTTTTAGTAATGCTTGTTTTATAACATCAGTGGCTTTGTACAGGCTGTCCTAGGCTGTAGTTTGTCCTTGGCTTTTGCTTCATAACACTTTGTTTCTGTTTGTTTGTTATCAAGAAACACCAGCACGACTGAGAAGCTCTACAATGGTTTTAAACTTCAAATACTGGTGCACACTTCTGCGTTGGTTTGAGAATTCTGCTTCAGGAAAATGACAGCATATATTAACTTCCTTATTAAATAGAATGCAAATTAAACAGGCTATTTGATTAACCAATAATGGCTGTCACAGATCAAATGGAACCCCCCTTAGCACCTATGGTTTCAATGTCACTCACTCAGTACCCCCTCCTGTTCCTCCCTCCTTTCATTCATTGTATTGTTGTGTCTGAGATGTGTTGAACCGCATGTCTTGGCAGGTGTGGTGACTGTATTATCTCGGCTTATGAAGGGCAGATCCAGGCCATCCCCTGCTTTGGCTTGTCATTTGCATTTTTATTGCCATTGTCGCATCCTCAGTTAATACACCATTGACTTCCAGAGCCACCCCTGGACCCCACGGCATCACCCTGCTATCCCACCTGAAATGAGAGTGCCTCCTGGCCCTCGGTTCTGCATTGGCTGAAGCTCAGGTACCAGTCGACCTGGCATTCTGGGACGGAAATGGAGTGTCCTCTCATGTTAATGTGGACTTTCCATTAGGAAAGATGATTGATTTGTGCTGTGCTGTTGCTGTGAATAGGCAATAGACCTGCACAATAAAAGAGTGAGATGGGGCTTTGTGTGCAGGTGAGGCCTTGTGTGAACTAGAGTGTGACTGAATCATGGTGCTGATGATGGGGGGAGAGGAGAGGTGAGAGGAGAGAAGAGGGGGGTTAACGGATGGAGATGAAGATATATAAGAAAGGGAATGGAAGCTTGAAAAAAGGAGGGTGAAGGTTAGGAGGAGTGGAGTATCTTGAGGTACAAAGGCTTTGGGGAGATGAGTGGTGGGAGACGGCAGAGGTGTGGAAACTCTCAACTGCATTTATTTCAAACATCGCCTCTAAACCAAACAAAAGAAAAGAGCAGAAAAGAAAGAGGTCTTTGAGTCAGCTTTCTATTATAACAAAAGATTATGCTTAGTTTTTCTTTTGTGAGGCAATTGAATAACTGATCATTTGAAAGCTGATTCATTTGAAATGTGTAGGTCTAAATACATATCTGTGGCATACTGAGACATTGTAATAGTGTTTGCTCAAGCACCACAAGAGAGAAAGAGAGAGTTCAGCTGGACTGAAACAGGTTTTGGTCGCCGTCCAGTTGAACAAGCAAATGTTTTCCCTTTTCTTTCACTGTAAGCCGACTGGGATTCAGCAACTTTCCCAGGACATCTGCTCCCAACGCCCACGTTTCAATCCTCATCCAATAGGAGTGCTTTTTTCACCCCTAAGACCAGCGGTTACTGCACAGTGATTGGCTGCCCGGGCCAGGGCCCAGAAAGAGAAGGCTGAGCCCTGAGAATTTTCCGAAACATTTTCTCTTCTGTCTTCGCTTTAGCCAACATCTGCTTCCAATCAACGCTAGTGAAAAGGCCGCTTCTCTTTCTCCCTGCTGTCTGGGTGACACACACACACACACACACACACACACACACACACACACACACACACACACACACACACACACACACACACACACTAGCCACTTTTTTGTTGTAAATGCCAGGGATATCTTTAAGCACCATGTATTATGTGTGCTATCTTACAGAAAGAAGTTTATTAAATTGTTTTAGTGCGGTCTTTACAGCATATATTTATTTCTGTCTAATATAAACACCTTTAGAAACATTTAACTGGAAATCATGATGCATCTTTTTTCATGAATAATGGCATGACTCAGATCTGACATAATTGATTAAGAGCAAAAGAGCAAACATTGGCAAAGAGATAAACTATTTTCACAGGCACTTAGTCAAACACACACTGAATACCCTTTTAACGGCTGCCCAGCACTCCTCCATCCCACCCTTTTCATGAGAAAATAGCAGTAAGGGTCAACTGACCACAAGAGTCAGCTTCTGCTGTTATTTCTCTTCTTTCTTTCTTTCATTCACAGCTCTCCCCTCCTGTGTGGTCATTACTGTTACCCATATTGCGTGACTTTCAACTACAACATGTCAACAAACTGCTCAAAACCTTGCTTATTATAGCAGGTACTTTCCACAGATATTCAGAAATAAGCGCTGTGATTCACTGTAGCCAAAGGGAAACACACGATGTAAGCAGCTCCAGCTTTTAGCAATAGCTCGCTATTATCAGTAAGGCTGACTGTGTTGTTTCTGCCTGTGAACTGCTTCATAGGCTTTGGCCCTCATGGCTAAACAATAATAAGAGACAAAACTCGGGGCTATGGGGTAGGTCAAGTGAAATTTAGAAGTTATTACTTACAGTTCTGTTGGGGCTATTCCTCGACAAATCTACACATATCTAACCAGACAGCAAAAGGAAAAATAATGGCTACATACCATCGTTATGTAATGCAACCAAAATACTTAACCATACTGAGCTTCCTAGATCTTTTAAAATGCACAAACCCCATAAGAGCTATTACACTTTAATTTAAAACTAGTCATCAGTAAAGTCTAAAGCCAAACCGTGAACCTGTTGCTTATAAAAAAAACTGCAGGCTCCAGAGTAGATGAAGATATCACCAGTAGCTTCCTGATTTTAAACTTCCTTCCTATTCAACTTTGACCCTTATCACCGTGGGTTTAGTGGTCCTGCTCCTGCTGGGCAGGGCCTGATTTACTGCTCAGTAATGCTGACTGGTCTTCAAGAGTAATCCTGGGTCAGACCGTGCTCATAAATCTGCAGTGTGCCACTCCAGGAGAGGCTCAAACTGCTGCGGTTATGGGTTCCTGAAATGCGTTTTTGTATCTCTTTCATTCTTCTTGTTTATTTATTTTTTTATATAGTTTTGGCAAAACGTTTTTTACTTTCATTTTCTGCTTTTAAAGTGTTTTTTGCACTTAACAACCACTCTCTTTTGACATTCAACATGTTATATAAAATATAACAGACTCCAAGATGTATTTGATGCTTAGCAGAAATATGTATTAGATAATTGTCAATCAAGGCCAATCCAACCTTGTGACACTGATTTTCTTCTCATTCCAGCTGAGTGCTTGCTTTATAGAATAGCTTATAATCACACCAATTACACATCATATTTCACCCAGCCTTTGTATAACTCTGTGACTCTTTCTGTGCATTACAAATATGCACTTGAAATTACATTTTGATTGTGCCAGGCTTTTTCTAAATGACCTCAAAGATCAAAAGGATTGATGATGGAGGATAAATGGATACAAAAAGTAATATTGGCTTTTACGGTTTAAAGGTGACCTATCATGCAAAATGCACTTGTGTACGTCTTTTATACATGAAAATGTGTCCCCGGTGTTCCAGGGAACTCACCAAGTGTCAGAAAACACAACCCTCTCTCTCTTTTCCTCCATAGCCAAATCTCTTAAAAAGGGGCTGCAACAAATCTGATACAGACTGATCCAGATTTGAACACTTCTGGGACGTCACAGAAGTGGCGCTACGGCTATTGGGCCAACTCCACCAATCAGGAGGAGACAGCCACGGACATTGCCGTTCGAAAGCGCTGGAGACGCTGTAGTACATATGCCAGGCCTGTAGATGGTGCTGTTCTCACAGAATCAGCCCATGCAAAGACAGTGTTAAATTGAGCGAAATGAAGAATGGCTAAAATGCATGATCTGTTTGGTATTTTGAAAAATAAAAAGTATAAATATGCCTTATATAGGTATGGTCCTATATAATATTCAAATATAGCATGATAGGTCCACTTTAAGTTTCTCACTTCTTATTTTACAATGTTGAGTCTAAGTCAAGTTTCTGATGCCACTGTTATGGATATTTTAGTTACTCACCTGACATGGCATAGGTTTGCAACACAGAACCATGTACGTTTATTTTATTGGAAACTGTTTCGAAAAGGGCGGGCCCTTTTAATAAAACACTTGTCAGATTAACAGATAAACTAGCTGTCAATCAACGTCTTTTACAGACTGACTCTATCAAATCAGATCAAGGACCCATCAATGCAATTCAATTTTTGGCAAAGTTAGTCGGGAGAAGAGCGAAGCATGATGTCCACCCTTAACCACGCTTGTAGCTGCCAAAAGCTCCTATCAAGAACATGATTGATCCTAACCACTGGCCCGAAAATATGGACTTTTGTGTAATCTCACGATGCTGCGATTCTCTCGTGATATGGCGAGAATCCAGCTGCTGCGCAAGGTTTTTTAACCCTGGCACTGCCTGCTTGTGCCCTTTTTTTTGCTGCAGGCTGGCTTCTCACTGGCACTCGGGTTGACTCTCTGTTTTACTTGCTTATTCTGAAAAAACTTAAAACACGTTCGGGGCAAAATGGTTCACTGAGATGCACAAGGAGGCTGTGAAAAGCCAAATCTCCACACCTGCTCTCCCACTGTTTGCAGTGAGTCATGAGAACTGGCTGATGATGTGCTTCTTGACATGTTGCATGCTCTCTTTTGGCTTACCTTTGGGTGATGAATTGCCTTCTACAGATGAGCTGAGACGATGATTTTTCGAAATAAATTTGGAAATGATGGAATAATAGTTTGGATTTTAACCAAAATTCCTTGTTCATTGAGTGATTTGGTAAAATTCCAGTTAAATTATTTCTGATTAGAATGACTTGAGAATGACTAAATATCTTATCCCCATGAAGAATTTACGCACGGCCCCTTCTGCAAAGACCACAGTGAGTGGAGTAAGCTGTTTTGACCGTCACTTCAGAGGTTAAAGTTTTGTGGGAAAGGACAGAAACACCCAGGGTTTTTGTGAAGGCATATGTATACAACATGAATGAACTATTTGTGTAGCAATAACACAGTAAGTACATTTGCTCGATTTTGAACTATGAGCTACGAGTAGAGGAGGGGACAGAGGATTGAGGAGGCCAGCCCCCTTCTCCCAGGGAGGAGGACTCTGAGACCGGAGGAGTCACCAGAGTTATGGGACGGTCAGGAGAGGTTAACTTGACAGAATAATGACTGACAGAACAAGTAAAATGCATATTACAGTATTTCCTCGTTATTAAACAATAGTTAAATACATCCAAGCAACTAAAAAAACGACTTGGGTGCTTCTGTCTGCTGCTCGATCTCCTAACTTTGGTACACACTGAAATACTTTAATAAAGTAAAATATTATGTGAAAATGCTGTAAAGTATTTGCATTACAGAATGGTGAAAAGTGCAAAAAAGTACAGGGTGAAAAGTCGAACAACCCTAACCCTGACACTAAATCAAATACAATTCAGAAATCAGGCTAACATTAACTATTGGATGTTTAGCCTTACCTTTTTATTCCTTTATGCTAAGTAATTAGCATATTTTTTTACAAGCATGTTGAAATGGTGAATATGGCAAACAATTAATGTGTTCAATATCAGCATGTCCTTCCATATTCCTCACGTTATTGTAAGCATGTTAGCATGCCAATGTTAGCATTTAGCTATACTTTGCAAAACAGCCTCAGGGAATGGCTTGCATGGACTTAGACCCTTAGTATTTGATCTTAATGTTTATTGGTTGAGATTTTCATAGATAGTCATATTTGAAATAATAAGGAGATTAAATCATTCAGATTCTGTTAAAATAATAAATAAAAAACGTTCCCAAGCTGATAATATCTCTCTTAAATTGTATATATAATTGTCTCTTTGTTAAACATTAAGCTGTCTTTGGCTCTTTTCTGCTGTAACAAATGTAAATGTCTCCTCTGTGGGACTAATAAAGGTATTCTGATTCTGATTCTGATTCTGTATTATCCAGAATCAGTCTGATCCTGTTCCAGTTGACGATATCCTACGTTTATTTAAAAAAAACAATAATCTTCACTCACAAACTTAATTTATTAGCTTAGTTTCACCAAGGCTGGTGTGTCCTAGAGGTTACCTGTGCAGCACCATGGTCAGCCCCATACAGGTCAGTGAACCTGTGTCTGCAGTGGTAAAGTTGCTTCTAGATATGTGTATCTGCTGGGCAGCCGAACGGGACAGAAAGAGCTGGAGGATATAGGAACTCTGTGAATTTAAAGGGAAACTGAGTTCCCAGAGGAGTCTTGGTTATGAGATATTTTTTAATTGACTTTGAACTTTTCTTGGAAAAGCCAGAGTTGAGTTAGTTTGTTTGTTGAATCTGTGACTTTGTGTCTTTGCTTTTATATGTCAACAATTATCAGCCTCAAGATTTAATTGCATATATTGTTTCAGCTTATGACATGATATATTGTTTAAAAATATGATTACACACCAATTGTGGGGTAAAACAGTTGTTTCCACATAAAAGCCTTTCAATGTCTTAAAATAACTTTCCCTAAAGTAGTCCTACTTGTGTACCCTTAGTAGTTGTACGGAGCTCTTGTGTAATTATTACATAATTGATATATAATTCCGTTTTATTTTAAAGCAATCTTTGATGTTCACCTGCATGCCTGTTTTAAAAGACGTTACAAAGTTTAAAGCAGGTACAGTATGGAGCATGCACCGGAAAGGCTCTTGGTGTTTTGTCTTATTTCTTGAATAATACATTTGAACGTTTTTAAAATAAAAATCCATCTAAGATTCTAAATGTACACTGGGACACTTTGTTTGTCTTTCAGGTGTACCATAAGCAGTATCAGCAGAATACGTTTTGCACAATCATGACCACAAGACAACATCATCACTATATTTTTAAATGAAAAGTACATATCCTATATATGGAAGGGTATAAAAGCATCTCAAATATTTTTAAATCAACTGGCTCAGAACCTTCTGTGGTGACAATATAAACACGTGTTTGCTATGACTCTGCAACTGTAATCTTTTTCTGCCATGAAACACTCCATGAGTTTGTATTCCCTTGTGTCTCACCGTGAGAGACTATAAAGTATTATTATAATGCGCCAAGAAGCTCTTGCTCACAAAACCACAAACTATTCCTCTATGCCCCACCCCAAATCCACTCTGACGGTGATGAAACTTTGAGGCCGATAAAAGAGGACAAAGAAAATAAGACATATTTATTAAATATATAAATAAGTTGTATCTTGGCTACCTTTTCGAGTGTCCTTGTTCGCAAAGGCAAAAATCTCCTCGGGACTTAAAGCTAATGTAAAACAACACATGGTGTGCCAACGTTACACTGCTTCACAGAGATAAATAAAAGCCCAAAACGTCAAGAGATACAAAATAAAGCCATGTTTAGCAAGAGGTGGTGGAGGGTTGGGAGGTGGGGGCGTGGGGAAAAAGGAGGGAGGATAGTGGCTGTTCACACGCTGCGGAGGAGATGGCTGCTCCTCAGGTCAGAGAGTTTCCCATACAAAGATCTGCTTCCTCACTTATGGACGCTGAATCAGTATGAAACCCTCCACTTAGAGAGGGGTGTGCATGTGAACATACAACAGTCATGATTTATGGCTTTTTGTGTATTCTGTGAAGAGAAAAAAAAACACTGGACATTCCGAGCAGTTTTGCTTTTCTTGAGCTCCTTTTAAAAAGCATTGCGATGCTGGTGGTGGAACAATGCACATTCTCATGGTAGGAACTGATGACAAGCAAGGATCCTAGAATGATGATGCTCTCTAAGCCTAGATGGAGGCCAATGATCTCTCTTTATTCCTCTCTTTCTTCATGTGTTGGTACTCTTATCCTCTGCAAAGTTGTTTTATCTGCGCATGTGTGTGCGCGAGCGTGTGTTCGGCTTGTTATAGGATTTGACACTGCACAGATCCCCCTGCGCTTTATCAGTTTGACACACGAGCACCAGCCAGAGATTACTCACCAAGCCATCATGCAGTCCCTTTCGCTCAGCATTGACGTTGTGTAATTCTCAGATTCTACCAACGCAGCTGGATACATTCATAACACTTTTAGTTTTTTTTTTATAGTTGTTTCAACACTTGCTTATTAAAAAAAGCAGTTAAAATAAAAAAAAAAATACAGTGACAAGTTTGAAAAAAGCAAGAAAGCCAAGATTCAAGCTGGAACTGTCAAAGCTATGTCAATCAAGAGCCCTCTCATGACTGTTCCAGGCAAGCCAAACAGATGTTGACATAGATCTTTTTAAGTGGTAACAAGAAGTCACGACTTACTGGTGCATTTCACCCTCTCCGAATCCCACTGCAACTTGTGTGGCACTTTCTGTTTGGTCTGAGGCAAGGTGAAACAACAACGTTAAAGAAAACAACTTATGAAGCAAGGCGACTTTAACAAGCTCGGCCTGGGCCTGAATGCCGCTGCGACCGAGAGTGATAGGTTTGGAGCCTGGGACGAGCGCCTGAGCGTGCTCAGTGGGACACCCTCCCAGGCTTTTCCCACCACACTGGGGGCCGGGGGGCCAGGGGCTGAGGCAAGAGGTGGGCTCTTTGCTCCACAGCAATCTTCTGGGCTGTGGCTGGGAAAGGCTACGGCCCACTGTTCTCACCATCTCCCCCTGTAGTCAGTAACCCAGCAGAGAGAGAGAGAGAGAGAGAGAGAGAGAGAGAGAGATACACAAGGATATTCTGTAGTAGGGAAACCAGCTCTTAGTAATGAGTGTGTGGTGACAAGGGACTAGCTGTCAGGTGATAACATGTTGCAACAAAGCAGAGCAGAAAGTTGGCAAAAGTGACACCGCTCTTTGGGCTCTTTGAGATTTGGGCTCTTTGTTTTGATCTTGGATGGATAGTAATACAACTAGATTATGTTTTTTCTGCCGTAGAAGTTGTGTTTATGTCTGTTCCCATATCCAGAGCTAAACTGTAGTCATCCTTTTCCAATGACTCATCGGACAACTGCATAACATTAACAACTCAGAGTGCCTACGCAACATGTGGACCTCATGCTTACATTTCTGCACGCATTCGTAGAGAAGTGATTTTCTTTTCACAGAGCTTCATTTCGTTTAGCACTTATTAATCTCAAGTTATTGGCTGTGAGAGCATGTGATGACTGAAGTATAAATAGATGTAATCAATTAATTACTTGAAGGTTGAAACTGATTATGTGGTAATTAACTGAATACAACGTAATTGTTTATTTTTTGATGAAAAAGTGAGTTACTTAAATCAACTCATAAGTGTATTTCTAAAAATATGACTGGTCTGGTACATGTCTTTATATACTGTAGTACGTGTGCCTTAGCTCAGCAATCGTTCCTTAGTTTACAATTGCAAAACAATACTGTGGGAACTTTTGCAACTGGTGGAGTTAAGTAAACCAATGTTGTATATAAGTTGCCCTAATTTTGACTTTAGTCAAAGTGAAGGCAGATGTGCATTAAGGTCACACATCTGTAGAAAGAGCGAATGCATTTGGTCTCAAATAGACATTGCCAATGTTCAAGAATAGATTTATTTGAGCAATTTCCTGTGATGATCAAAAGGCCATCAGAATGTCTCGAGTACATCTTGATGGTGTAGCGTGATTCAATGCAAAAAATACTCAAGCTAAAGTAGTAAATACTTCTGATAATTCACGAGGAGAACACATTTACTATTTCAAATCTTGAAGTGAAGCTCATTGGGTGTGCAAAGTAACTAAAGCAGCTACAGCACAGTTTACCCTCCCTGTCAGCAGATGAGAATGGGGGGGGCGGGGGTGGCAGCAGAGATAAGGCCTCATGAGCAGGAGGAGAGAGCGGGGAGAGGGCTGGTGAGGGTCAGTGGCCAAGCAACCATTAGTAACTTGCTTTACAGTTGTTAACAGTGCATTTGAAGTGCAGCAGTCACACATGCATATCAACAAGCATATGTCCCTCCATTCAAACACACACACACACACACACACACACACACACACACACACACACACACACACACACACACACACACACACACACACCACATGACACATTGCTGATTTGACAATCTTCTACTGCTTGTCCCAAAATTACTCTTGCTTTCTTTCTAACATGAACTCACACAAACACACGTACACAAACATACTCCCTCGCTCACAGAAGCAAATTCAGGAAACCACCTTTATCAGTAACTCCACCCAAGAAGATGTTTTTAGCTGCACCCGCAAAGCCGAATGCATTCAACTGGCTTGAACTACAATGTCAGCAGTTTCCGCAGAAAAGAAATAGAAACCACAATCCAAGACCTGTTTAGATTTAACCGATTTGACTGATCAAAACTCACCATATGTCACCCTATGATGGCTTAGTGATGGTGATTATTTACTGACTTGTCCTTTTGTTTTCATGATATGGTTGCATGTTAAACAAAAGAGTTGGGAACATAACAATTTAAACAGCATTGTAGACTGCTAGCTGCACATCTATTACGAAAGCTGTAGCCATTAATCAAGCTGATTCTTCAAAATAACTCTGACATAACAATTACGTTTTTAATTGTAATCTCTTTCAGTACTTGTTACCAGCAGCAGTGACAGTGTCAGTGGTATTTTTTCACCTTGTGAGTTTGTATATGTCATTTTGGCAACATGCGACATGCAGCGGGAACAACCACAGGGGCATTTTTGAGTACTTGGCGTACTACTTGGTGTTTATATGTCTGTCTGTGTGGTGGGAAGTGTGACATCAACACAGCATGGTCTTCAATTAGTGAGTAAAAACAATCATATTACTGACAAACTGGATTTTTTACATAACGTGTTACTTGTTAGATGCTTTTTATCCAAAGCGATTTACATACTCAATACTGTGGGCAATCCCCACAGGAGCCATTTGGGGTGAAGTGTCTTGCCCAGGGGCACAACGACATGCTGACTGCAGCGGGGTTTGAACCTGTGCTCCCCTGATCCGAACACCAACGCACTAGTCCACTGCGCCACAGCCTCCCTGGCTTGTTGTCTTATTGTCTTATTGTCTTGCATAATATATATACAGAATACATATAGTTCCCAAGATTTGTGCAAATATGTGTGTTTGTGTTTGAGTCAAAGGGTGAAGTGAGAGATAGATAGAAAGGATGAACATTCCAGGGTAAAAAGATAGAGCAGGTGTTGGGAATAAAAAACATTGATTGAAAAAAAACAATTTGTTGCATATATTTTTACATTGTTATAAATAATTTAAAAGTACTTAGAGAAAAAAAATATTCAGGAAATGCATTCAAACCTTGTCAAGTTAATGTAAACAAAAATGTTGATGAATATTATTCAATTTGTTCATAGCAGTATACAAAAGGGGTTTCCGTGTTGAGTGTCGAATAATGCTGGGTCTCTGTAAGCAGTTATACAGAATGTCTTTCATTAATGTTAAAGGTCACCTATTATGCAAATCCACTTTCTCTACATAGACATGTGTCCCCTCTGTGTAAAGAGATTTGGAAAGTTTCAGGAAAAAAGATTGGCTCACTTTTTGTCCTGATCCATTTACGTATATAAAAAAAAACCTGTCTGGAAATGAGCTGATCAGATTCTGGCCACTCTATGATGTCATAACGATTTCTTCCCCACCACCTTATCACCAGAATCTCCTCCAGAGCACCATTTTGTTCTTTTTAACCAAATATCTCTCAGAGGGGCGTGGGGAGTGGCTCCTTATTTTCATCTAAAGTAAAAGACAATAGGCGCTTTCACACCGGAGTACTTTTACCCGTACTTTTCACGTTTAGTTCCGATAGTGCCTGGAATTTTGCGTTCACAACAAAAAGAGAACTTAGTTCAGAGAACTTTTACCCCCATTTTTAGTGCCTGCTAGATAGGTGGTACTAGCCTGGGGAGAAAAAAGTACCAATTTCTGATTGGCTGGGCGAATTGCAAACCACGCCCCGTAAAACTCTGAAAGGTTTTGTGAAGCCACCATTGTATTTTGCTGGTATTAGCATTATTAGCATTAGCCCCGCGCACCAACGGAGAGAGAATAACTTATGGCAACACAAAAAAAAAAACATGGGAGCGGTGGAGTGATGAGGAGGTGTCGGGGCACTAAGAGCCGGCACTAAGTACGGCAAAGTACTTGGTGTGANNNGCGTTCTGGCGATTTACTCGGAAGGCTTCAGTAGGAACTCAGGGAGTCCCAGCAGCTTCTACTGAAGCCAGTCCCCAACACCGGGGACTTCCGGACGGGGAATTCGGGTGGCAGTATACGCCGTGAAGTGGTTTGCGGCCTGCCAGTAAGCCTAAAGAAGAAGAAGTGACGTCAGCGGCTTCATTTGCATGATCTTCCCTCAGGGAACTTATTCCGGTGTGAACGCGATCTGTATCTAGTTCCATGGGGGAACTAAGTGCTGGGCACTAAGTATGGCAAAGTACTTGGTGTGAAAGCGGCTATAGAATCAGTAGTTTTGAAACAGGGCTGAAACAGAGGGGTTTATGGGATGCTACAAAGCACGATTTGTTTGGTGTTTAGAACCAAACACTTCAGAGACATGTGTGTATATATCTGAGACCTATAATATATCTATGAAAAACAGTATAAAATGGGAACTTTAATACTTTTGAAGGGAAATAACTACTTGAATGTAAAAAACCCATTGTCAAAAACACTGATTCTGATTCTACGTAAGTTAAAACACATGCAAATATATTTTTTTACACAACTTTTTTGTTAAGGTCTGAAGGGATCTCCCTATTGCCATATGCTTGTGGCCATGTACCTTACTATTCATATACATGCATAACATTTGATGATTCTCTTAAAGCACACAATCCCTCTTGATGCAACGAGAGACACATGCATAAGACAGCAGCTGAGATAAGAGCCATCCCTGGGGTTTGCATGTAAAAGCAGTTTAGAAATTACAACATTGAGGCCAGGAGGACATTAATGCAGAGCATCTGTGGGCGTCAGGGGGCAGATATGTCTTTCTGAGCACGACCATGCTTTTATATTTACCTGTGGATGAATAAAGAGATGATTTATCAATTCACCTCTTGTGTTCCCCGCTCTCTTTCACCACCTCCTCCCCCCTCATTTCATCTGGGGAATTAATCAGTTGTCTGACACATGCACCAAGGCAGACAGGGAGTCAGACAGGGGGAGGGAGATAGGAAGAAAGATGATGGTGGGAGGAGGCTGGGAAGGATAAGGTTGGCACGAGCCAAATTGGAAACATATCCTTTCAACATGTCCTATCTTAGCATTTTATCTGTGAAAAGAGGCACAAGGGGGATGACCCCCACGGTTCAAGGGCCTAACTCAATTCTGTGATGAAACTGTGGCTAACTCTTCAACTGCCGAACGGACTGAAACGTCGGCTGAGAAATGGGAGTGTGGTGCGGGGTCCCCTCCAAACACCTGCAACCCATTGAAAGGACGGAGATGAAGTGTGAGAAAACCAAGAGGGAGACATTTAGAAGGTATTTTACAGCCTCACTACAACATTAGTTTTTTTATTTGAGCTTTTAAGGAAGATAACACTAACTTGATTATTTAAAAAGGATGAGAACATTGTGAGTCAGCATCTAGAACAAAAATGGATCCACACTGCACTCTTTCCCCTAACACCTTTGAAGACAAAGGAGTGGTATGCCAATGGCCCATCACCCAGCCTCTATTTTTATCTGGGCCCAGGTGGGATTGGATCCAGATGGGGCACCTGATCGCCTCTCTTTCCCTCTTTCTCTCTGCTCTTGGCTGGAGTTTCCTTGCGTTCCGATTTAACCCTTTCATTGCCGGTCACACTTTATTCCCTAGAGACTGAGTGAAGAGCTGGGAATTGAATTAGGGGGTGAAGAAGTGTCTGCGTGTGTGCACCTGACTGAGTGTGATTCCTACAATTGTATGGAAATTAAATAATGTTTGACATGTTTTTATTATTATTTACCACGCAAACAAGACATAATCTGATACAGCTCTGA
This sequence comes from Notothenia coriiceps, assembly GCF_000735185.1. Classification (NCBI taxonomy): domain Eukaryota; kingdom Metazoa; phylum Chordata; class Actinopteri; order Perciformes; family Nototheniidae; genus Notothenia; species Notothenia coriiceps. The sequence goes on along the minus strand of NW_011365271.1, from coordinate 65,968 downwards.
ATAAGGTCCTCCAATTCTAATCATGGCATTACATGTGCTTGCGGTTTGGTGGTTTATGTTTCAATAAAAATCACAGCACAAAAATAAATTACAAACAAATATTCAGTGGTGACTTTGCAGCTTGACTGCATTATGGGCCCATTCATTTTTAAGTGTTAGGGCAAGAGGGGGTCATGTCTCATGATCCAATGGCAGGCCAGAATACCCCAGACCCAATGGGTTAACCTAACAGGAAACCTGGAGGATACACCCTATTAGGCCTGTACTTCCTGCTACTTTGAGGCATGTAGAATTTATGAGCCCAGAGGTTCGGTGCACCACTGCAGATCTGATGGATTTCCTCTTTCGTTCTCCAAAAAAGACTGAGCCAGAGCATTTTATGAAAGAAAATGAGAAAAAAAAGGCAGATAAGGTGAATAAAAGAACCATCTGCAGGGCACTCTAAGCTTTGTGCCAAACGGTCTGGAAAGAATCACACATTCTGGCAGTACATCCTATAAATATGCTCTGATCCTTATAATTCAAATGAAACGTAGGAGGATATTAAATAGATCCCATTGCCTGAAAGCCAGTTGATATCAGCGCCAGTGGTGTGAGTACAGTTCTTCACCAGGAATAGATGCCTACTAGAAATATCCCAAAATTGATAACAGATTTACATAGAAAGCTTCAGACAGGCTACAATTTCCCTTTCTAAATCCATACTGTAGTGGATCTCACATCTTTGTCGCATTAAATCGACAGACACAGTACATACAGGATACTTGTCTGTTTGTTAAATGTGCTGTATTTGTCAGTACATTTGCAGGTGGTTGACCTTTGTTGTTGAAGTCTCTGTTCTCTGGAAATAGCTTCAAATGAACAAGCGGGAACAATGACATAACTGACGCTTCACAGTGACGCAGGAATGAAAAACCACAAAGCCTTTTACAGCAACAAAGTGTGAAACCCTATTGGATTGTAACACTATTTAAAACATTTGAGTAAAACATTTTGTGCCAAGATGGTCATCTGCCAATGTTGATTCACTAGAAAACAGCATGTAGTCTTCTACTTCTTCTCATGACAATCATTCATTCCCAAAAGTGTTTATGATCTGCAACAGCAGAAAGAAACATCACCATGAACCGCCGTGTCTCTGAGGTTTTCGGTATGTTTGTATGTGTGGGTGAAAAGAAGTGGCGCTTACGCATCTGCCAAACCTTCAAACAATGTCTCTCTGATCTGTCCGCAGGCTTCAGACACGCATTTCATGATGTAATATGCACTACAGCTTCTCGTCTTCAGACTATGTCTCGCTCGCAGCGCTGCAGCCGAGCGTGACAGACACCTTGTTCCCTGCATTTCAGCAGATGTTATTTTCTGAACATAGAACAAGTTGTATAGTTTTTTTGTGTTTTACATTAAAAAATTGCATGGGTGTAGGAATTCAAGAGAATGTCCTTGTACGTGTTTGTTTTTTGGGGCAACACAAATCACCTGTAATTCAAAGCTAATAAAACATGTATCATTTGTAATTAGCTACAAACATTTAATTTAATTTAGGTCCACAATATAATGTTAGAAACTATGTAACATTTCCAACTTGCTTTTTTCCTATCGCTACACTTGTATGGCTACATGTTGGTTCAGGCAGCAGGAGGACGAGGAAAGATAGAGAAAAGAGGGGTAACAGGAAGTAGGAAGTACAGGAGGAATGGGGTTGGGGTGGGGATAAAGATAATGGGTGGTATAGGGACTATAGGACTGGGAATGCGTAGAAGAAGGATGTCAGGAAGAAAAGGATGAGACAAAAGATAGGCAAGCAGTCTCCACTGCTGTCAAAGATGATAGAGTAACTCAGCATCTTTTAAGACACTGTCTCCAACAATTATCATGCTGCAGTAAAACACTGATCCCTGGATTGCTCAGAAACAGACCAAGTGGATCTGAGCATCTCCGCTGAAGCAGAAGATCAAAGACCCTACATACAAAAATGTCATGAACATCTCCCTAACACAGGGCATGCAATAATCGTAATGAATCTAAATGTATTGTCGGACTACCAACTGATCCACCAATAAATCTACTATAGGCTTTCCTCATTGGTAAAAGATACATTTAGTTTTATCCCAAGGACAATTTCCACCATGCACACGTACTTGTCTGGGGTCTCAAACATGACAATGCGAAAACCTGAACATCTAATTTACAGCCTCGACCATGTTATTTTCTCACTGCCCTTAAAGCTCCTTACACACCAAAGGACACCGAAGAACACCAAACGTCGGCTCACGTCGGCCAAGTAGCACGTACGAACTGCGCATGCGTGAGTGGCAATAACTCTCCTTACCAGCAGGCGGCGGTAGTGTGTATTTGTCATTCAAAAGAGGCAACAACCGGAAGACCGACTCCGTGATACACCGAGAGAAGAAGAACAGACTGCGTGATATAAACAACAAATAGCGCTTGCTTTCCATTTTCACTTTACAGCGAGAAGCTCATGGGGTTTTCCCGAACCTGTGTCGAGAGCTGGAGTTAAATGAAATCTCAGATTTGCCTTCTTAATAGTTTGTTTGGGTCCCTCACTTCCGTTTCGCTTCTCATGCACTGATTCGCTAAGCTGAACAGCCAATCAGAGTGATTTCTTTGGCCGAAAAGACACGACGGTGCAGTACACACCAATCTGAGTAGGCCGACAGAAAGCTCATCGACGGCCCGACATCTATTTGCGCCGAAAATGGGCTCGGTGTGTAAGGACCTTAAGGTGTGGAAAATATCTCATTCTAAAAAAGAAACGCTCAAGACATTATTCTATATTGGCTCATGCTTCGATGCTGTGTACAGTATGTTTCTAGAATCCTGAATGTTAATCAAATATTACAGCAGATATTAAGGTAACGATAAAGTGATTGTTCAACTTTCACTCTGGAAATGTATTTAGCGGAAATTGGCTGTCATCCCAACAGTCTTACAAAACAAAGGGAGTTATTAGGTACTGAATTGAGCAGTCAATAGAGGCACGTAGGCCTGAATGACTTAAACGCAGTTGGCCGATTGTCACATTTGATTGACTAAATTAGCATTGCCTTTGCTTGGCAGATGGAAAGAGTACAGTTACATAATGTCCTTTGGATGAGAAATAATTCCTCCCATGTTGTGGCTCTTGAAGGCCAAAGCACTTGCACTGTATCAAAAATAACTTGCCTCTCCCACATATGATGACATTTGGAAGGGATTTAGCCTTGTCGCCAAGTTACTATCAATGTGGGGCCTAAGATAAACACATTTGATGGGACCCAAAGGCAGCACCAACACTGGGCTGGGAGGACAGGCAAGTGCGCAGGCCCTTGGCCCCGCAAAAAATCAGCAGAAGCCAAGCAGGAAACATCTGGAAGACCCAGTGCAAACAGATGTCGGAATGAGATAAGGGCCTATGAGTTGGAGTTCAGCCTCCCATCTCTGTATGATGAGACTTTGTAACATCCAGGTGGGCTGTAGCCTTGGCTCCAACAGCTCAAAGGTCCAAATAATCAAACTACAGGTCTTTTTTTCTCACACTCGCATCTGGTCGAGGCTGTGAATGTTGTCAGTAACTTGCGTTCCATTGTTCCTCGTCTCATTTTGATCCATTGTCAGCCAGACTCTCATGAGACTCCCGTTATACAATGTTTTTGCCTCTCCAGGTCACCATTTACATCATTTCCTGCCATAGTTTCAACTTCGGCTGGGCAACAAATGGAGTATGCATCAATGGTAGGCCATTCACTCGTATTGCCAACGATTCAGTTCATTGTCGTACTGGAAATTGTTTGATATTGAATTGCAGCGTCAACTGTATTGTTTATTTTCAATTGCTCATCTAAACACTCGAGGCCATAGTCACTGCAAAACAAAAGACTGGCACAAAACTGGTAAAACTGTGTATGCATGTGATTGTAATTTGGAATTTAAACTGTTAAGTATCATTGTGTCCTAGTTTTAACCCTTTGTCTCTCCATTGCCACAGAGAAACATACTCAGTTTTCCCTCATGACTGCTGATTACTTTGCGTGAGGAACATAAAACAGAGGAGAAAATAACAGAGATAAATTCAGAAGAAAACTATGTCATTCGCACAGATGAGTAGAAGCCACATGGGAGGGTTGGTTCCTGTTAAACTATAAAAAGGTCTCTCTTGGGACATGAGATCTGAAGTGGAACTCACAGATTGTTCTGCAATCAGAGGCGACTGCACACCACCAGCCTGGATCTTCATAAATTGATAAATAATGGGTCCTTGGTGGCAGGGAAAAGTTAGAGAAAAGTTGGTTGGAGTGAGAATGGAAATATAATTGTATATGGAGAATTTAAGAAGATGCCAGTACTTGTGGTTAATCCTTGTCTACATAACAACAACGGAAATGTTAAAAAAAAGGACATTACAATTCTCAATTTGCCATTATAAGTTTGGGAGGGTTAATTGGAAAAGTTGATTGCGGTAAATGCTGGTGAATTTGTTATTGTTCTAAATAGCGCAAATTACATTCAACTGAAGAAGTTATGCATTTGGTTAGAGTTGGGGTTAGGGTTAGGGTAAGGGATAGTGTATGTCAATTGTAGATTTAACCCTTTTACCCATTGAGTTGTGAGGATTTCATATTATTTTTAGTAAATAATGTTACATTTCTTAAGTTAGAGAAAAAATAATGGATGGATTAATTTCACATTTAATTAAATGCAATGTACCAACGCTACTTCATTTGGTCCAACAGGATATTGTGACCATATTTGGACGCATCTTGCAGACATGACTCGGATTTCCCCCACTTTATGCTGCCTTAACCACACCCTTTCAAGTAGTAATTACAAAGATTTACCAAAGTACCCTAGGGATGACCAAGAGTCCGCCGCACAAACAGGAAGTAGAGAAGAGGTCAGAGAATGAGAGGAGGAAGTGCTGGCAAACAGCAACAATACAACATGAGGAAACCCCCCCATTATAAATAGGAACAGACCCCTGCAGTGGGGTGTTCGGGGTCACGATTGCAGGGATGGAAGACAATAGGGGAGCAAGGCCGCTGGCTGACCAGCGTAGGTGTGATGTGTCTGCGTGACCAAGATAGTAGATTATCAAGGGTCATGGGACACATAAGCAAACAGTCGCAAAACAAGACTGAAGTGCAAAACAACTGTCAGCTGTTGTGTCATTATTTAATTTTTTTTTATATGCTTTACTCAATTAATTGTCTCCTTAATCTGCATGTGTGCACCCACCTGTATATGTGTGTATGAGGGAAGATGGTGATTCTGCCCTTCACCTAAAGCAGACTGTTAAACTGTAGAGCGATGGACCTTCACCCAGTTTCAAATGAGCATCATAAAAGCTTCAGCCAGACACTTCCCAAAAGGAAATCCTCAGCCAGGCTAGACAAAACAGTTCAATCACTATCACAATGTGCCATCTGCCAATGCTGTTTTGCACAAGATGAGTCAGATTCCGTGAATGTTTAAAAACCCAAAAAGATATCGAAAAAAAAGCAGTTTTTTGTGACACAAATAAGTGATTTTGTAGGATTTGCTACATTATGGTAGAACTGCGAACATTGCTCTTGCAAATGCATTCTCTGCTGACAAGCAAATATTACAGTGATTGTTTCAACACAATCAATTACGGATAATGATTGTTGGTTTTAAGTCAATTTCTAATTACTGAAATTTCCGGAGATGTATTCATAGATGTATTTAATCTATTTAACTTAGATAGGATGCATGAAGCACTTACTGTAACTTAAGATGTTTTTCCAAAAACAGTTTTCCTGTGCAAATCTTTTAGAGTAATTATATGAACTGAGAGAAGGGGTGATGAGTCAAATGGAACTAACAAAGTACACACATCACACATGTGGGAAAAGAACAACTGTAATCTCGAGAGGGATGTCCTCAGATAGGAAATGACAAGTGTAATTTTGAAAAAAGAGCAGAGGGTCTCCAGGTTTGCGTCGGATCACACATCAATTACCACATTTGGATTGATTTTGACAGGTCTAAATGAGGTACACAAGCAGATAATGGAAAATGTCTCTGTGCTGACACTGTCAAAAACATAAATTGTCAGGTCAAGAAAAGGGCTGAAACAAAAGCTGAATATTTAGTTGACAAGCATGCATATATTTGAATCATTAGAAGTTCACTTTCTCAGCTGCAATCCATCATTCTGTGAAGGGGAAACAATATCAATGGCGGTTGGGTGACTTCCATGGCATGTCAGAATCAAGTTAACACTGCTGATGACTCCCTTTAGACGCCGGTTCAGTGTTAATTATCCGTAACATAAGGATATTAAATTGCATTCCCTACCAGCATTTGAAAAATGAATCGTTCCAATTATATGTTGACATAAAAGCAACAGTTAATGCCAGTTTTACAATGAAGTATAATATCAAGCCATGGTTGACAAAAACTGGGAGTAAACGCCAACAAGGAACCCAAAGGAGTAGGCTGAAGTCTCAGAGGAGTTTGCTAAGCTACGGGAGTAAATGACATGGAGGGCTTAGGGCAGCGTCCGAGGCCTTTCACCTTGGAGCTGTTAACAGTCAGGCCTGTGATCCCCAGGTCCCCTTTAAAGACCCCCTTGGGTTTAGGACTGTAACCAGAGAGTTGAAATAACAGAGGAGGAGAGCACCATGCAGTGGGGCCTCATGTGGCGTGGATGGCTCAACCCCACTCCCTGCTCAGGGCCTGGAGAGAGGTCACCGGGTAAGAGAACTTTTTCCCTCCTCCCTTCTCTTTCTCTCAAACATAGATCAGGCAGGCAGGAGGAGGTCAGAGGGAGGTGGACTCCCTGGGGGGCGTGTGGTGGGTGGACACAGTGGCTAAGGTCAAAAGAGACCCCTGGTTGCAAGACATTTATCGCTAAATGCCTCTGTAGTGAAGATCAACTGGCAAGAGTGAGGTAAATGTGTGAGCGCCCATGCGTTTGCCAGTATGCATCTATAAGTGTGTGTTTCAGATTTTACTGCCAAGGCAAGAGTACTTCCAAAGAAGCTCTCTGTATGTTGGAAATCACAGCATGGGCCTCTCTGCTACCTCTGTTTCTTGACTTTGATGCTTTAACCAGAAGGTGAAATGCTGTGTAATGGTTAAGAATGTGGTATGACCGGGCTTATATCAGAATATCTTTGTAAGCTTTAAGCACTTTAAGGATGTTTTTTTTGTGGATATACTTTCTAAATGCTGTCATACTTCAATAATGTTGAGCTGTAGAAAACCCATTAGCCCCTCTTCCAAAGAACTATTAGGACCACTGCCCATATACATCTGAGAAAATGTTTGTCCTTTTCAGACTTAACTGGCGGGATTGACGGTCCCTTTACAATATTTTTGCAGTCCATGTCTTCACCCTATTTACTATTTTGAATAGCCTCTGTGAGTGGAAGATGAACTTGGCATGCCAACTCAATCATGTCTATCAGTTCATCAGAAGCTAAGCAGACCTAGTTGGGACTTAATGGAGGAAGTGGAGTGCAGATATGTCAAACTTCACATGAAGGACACAACTAAAAAGTTAGAATGTGAGTATTTGAGTTACGTAATATGAACAACAATAAGAAGGGAGATCCCCAGCAACATTGTTTCCGAATGTACAACACTGTCTGCCATTACATGCTGAAGAAAAAATAGTCAGTTGAGTTTGCTTTACTTTCATTCTGTCCTCAGGATATAATTACTGTTTAGATAAGTGGACCCCCTTCAAAAACAAACAAATATAAAAACTCCTACAATCAGTTATTGCAATGCAAATCCATTATTATTTCTGCTAAACATTAGCATAATAGCTTTTCTTGATGACTGCAATGTGTGCAACTCTTTACGTATATGCAATGACAAACAGTATAGTTTGTAGATCTTTTAAATGTCAAATTATTTGCTATATTTCACAATATGTTGATCGTAGATTTTGAAAAGGCTGCAGAGTCTTTGTCTCAAGATGGGTTGTCTTAACATCTGTCATTTAAATAAATGGTAAGCATGGCCTGCTCTCGGTTTCATATCACAGATAAAAGCTTGCTGTTCGTGAGGTTGAAGCAGACTGTCTATCTACTTAGCATACCTGTCAAACCCTTATGCATCAGCTAAGTAAAACAGAGGAATGGAAAAATTAAAAGGTCAAGTTGAGCGGCGGTTGATTCAGAGCACACAACTACTTTGGTAACCTGATTTTTCCCCTCTTGCCTGATTTGCCTATGTGAACCGTACAGAGGTTTAAAGAACGTCTTTTTTTTTTTTTTTTTAAATCTCACGCCTTCAAGGGGTGCAGGTAAACAAATGCTATGTATCCCATGGGTGAGGAGCTCGGCGAACCGCAGAGCCTTATTTGCTCCTGCCTCAGCTTGCGGCTGTGTATTTCTGTCCCTCTGAAGATGCAAAGGTAGCATGCAAGGACACACATCAGCAAACATACTCATGCACACAAACACACACACACACACACACACACACACACACACACACACACACACACACACACACAGAGACACACACACACACACAGAAACACACACACAAAACTAGGAGGTACTTAAACACACAGCACCGTGCAACAAAGCAACCAAAAATAACAGGCACCTGTTGCTCAAACCACAATGTCTACAATGAAGCCAAATTAGAGCGTTTCCTTGGCAACAGTAATTTCAATCACAAGCCGCAGCAACGGCCTAGAAAACAACAACACTTAAACAATGCTTCTAAGCGAGTCACGGGTAAACAATGGACTCACATGTGTTCGTGCACATGCTCATATTCTCCCAATTTATTAAAGTTAATGTTCTATCTAATATTGAAAGATGGCTAATGGAAGACCTCCAAGACTTTTGAGCTGTTTGAGGGCAAGAGGAAACCACAATAAGCAATAGTGGTCGGAAGATAATTGCAAAGTTGATTGCAAGGATTTCACTAAAGTTTGACAAGTAAAAAGCCCTCCTGTTATAGACCTCTTCACCAGCAAGTAGTACTATTTGTCACTGAGTGTGGTGTTCACGTGTCGTAGGGGCTCCTCTAGTGGGCACAGCCAGAACTACAGATGGTGGATTTCTTATAGTGTGACTCTCAATGGGATGCAATACAGTAACAGCTCCCATGAGGCAAACAATAACTTAAATGTACACATAACAGCTAATTACTGGGGACATATTGAATAAAATAATATTTGCAGTATCTTAAGGCTATTTGATGTGATCCGAGGACGAATGGATGTTAGCAATAAAGACTTTTTCTGCATTTACTTTTGAGTGTATCTCCATCAAGTAAATCCACAATCAGAAACCCATCTTTACTGATTCATTTGACCCATTACACCTAAATCCTCTTCAAACATTGAATGGGAGAGAGGCAATAAAAAGGACATTTAAGCAACAACCTGACTGACGACATGAGCTTGCATTGTGCCAAAGTGTGTAACTCAATATTAAGAGGGTGCTGCTAATGTTTTGTATACATATGTGTTCATGTGAACCAAAGTGGGGGTGTGTGAATACAAGAAGGAGGCGGTGGTCTGAGGAGCCTCACTTCTTCACAAAAGAAAGCCTAATTGGAAGCACATGTGTTGTACTGTGCAGCAGTTAAGGATGGTCGGGGGGTGTAGGTTGCTATTGTGAATGAGGGTGTTACTGATGGGAGAAAGAAAGAGAGAAGGGGGAGAAAAAAAACTGTTTGTAGGGGGTGGGAGCTGGGGGTCTGTTGGTTTGGGAGGGCATGAGAATGTAAACCTCGACGTAAGTGAGGCGATTTACTCGAGCCTGGGAATACAAAGTGGGGAGAGGGAGGGGGAGATTGTGTGAGTGGACTCAATTTAAACCATATTGTCGGAAAAACAAGGTGCCGTCATAAATAAAGACATGTCTTCTTTTTGTGTCTTCCTCTGCCATGTCACCGTGACCACAGTGAAGTGCAGTGATCTAGTGTTTTACTCTCAAAGCACTCTGACATTATGGCTCACCAAAATACTTTTAGACCAGCCGTGTTTTTGTGTTTTTTTCATTTAGTATTAATTCACTATGGTTTTCCATTTGTGTACATGGAGCTCTCTTCATGTGGGTCCACAGCATTAAGGAATATAAATCAGAGATGACGGGATAACATGGATTAATGTGGTAATTATGTTCCATAATCATAAGAATCTTGCAGCTCCCATTATTCTCCTTGACAAATCGACCGCTAAGACTCAGACATGCATGAAGTCTATTCTTGTTTAGAGGACACATTAAGCTACTGTACCATTGGCTCTTCATTTGTACCGTTTATTTCAGCCCCTAAACCCCCCCTGTCACTGCAATAAGACACCAACATGGGAACAAAAGGCCATGGGACTGAGCATATTATATACCTCCCGTGTGTGGTTAGCTCAGATTTATACACTTTCATAAAAATGGTTCCAAAATGTCTGGCTCGGGGCCCGAAATCCCATCCTCGTGTTTGGATCACAGCCAGGAAAGTAATGTCGGACAAGAACAAAAAGACACTTTCTGTTTTATTTATTACTATAAATTACAAAGGGCAGGCAGGTGAAAGAGGAAGAGCGGAAATCAAGTGATGTGAATATGAGGGGGGAGGGGGGGTGGAGTGGAAGCAGAAAGAAGATGAGAATAAAAACAAGGAAGAGGAGGATGGGATTGGGAGAAGACATTTCTGAAGGGACAAAGGTCTTGGGGTTACAGATGGACACCTTATAAGGCCAGAAAAAGAAGGTTACACATTTTCTTTCACCTCTGCTTTACCTACAGACAAACGCTTCTCTCCCTCCCTCTGCACCTGAATTATGTGTCTCATCAGAGCTACCTGCCGAGGATTAACCAGAACCTGTTACCCCTCAGTGTCAGATGACTGGGCGCTCTCCCCTCTTTTTCTTTCCCTCTTTCTCCGACACACACGCCCACAGCAACACACACACACACACACACACACACACACACACACACACACACACACACACACACACACACACACACACACACACACACACACACACACACACACACACACACACACACACGGTGAGAGTCTTTAATAGGAACCAGCTGGGCTCTCAAGGCCATGCAGCAGGCCAGACAGGCCCATTCATAACCCTCTAGTGAGTTTTAATGAAGGTGGGTTCTGGGGCAGAGGCAGTGTGGAGGGAGTGGGGAAATGATGAAGGAGGGGGAGACGGTTGACTCCTTCTTCCTCACTCTCTCCTTACCTTCCAAGCAATGAATGTACTGTATCCAAGGCGAGAAGTTCACCATTAATCCTATTTTTTATAGATAGCTTCTGTACTGTTGTGTGGTTTCCTCAGCCTGCTGCCCTTTGCAAAGAGTGGATACCAGTATGTACTGTACTCCATCGCATTGAGATGAGAAAGATGTGGGGCTATTTACTTCTTAACGTGAGAAAAACAGTAAGATGAATGAAGATTTTAGAGTAACATTATCCCCCTCACATAGGTTTCTATTTCTTTACCTTACTTATGATGCTAATGGACATGAAAGGAGGCTTAAAGAATGACAGTAATGTGTTCCTGTGCTTCAATAGCTTGTGTGGATCTTTTGTAAAGCACATTTCAGCAGACAAGGTGTTTTGGTGAAGTTCAAAAACCAGACCCATAAATACTGAGTAATATAGGTGTCAGGAACTTTCACAGTCCTTCAAGGGCAAACTATGTCCATTATTGTGCTGAAACCCCACACCACAGTATCTCTCTCTAACAACTGCACTTTTGGGGACTGTATACATCGCAAGGACGTGCATGTCATACCCTTTATTATAGTGTCAGGTATCCCTCTGTCAAAGCTAATATGAGATGATTACGCGTTTTTTCATGTTGTGGTTACAGGGCAGGGGTCAAATGTGAGCTGACAAGGTCAGTTCTAGATATCACTTTCTAAGGTCACCACTATATAACTACTACTACTTAAAAATGTCGCTTATGTGTGTGTATGTATTTGAAATGACGGATATGTGTCTTGAGTGACAAGTGTATTTCTGGCTTATTTGCCCATACATAATAATCCTTAATTAAGGCCAAATGCCATATGGTGTTGTGGAGATGTGATGCATTCACATGTGAGAGTGCAGGACTGTTTTAGGCAATGGTCACCTCATTTATGCTTTCTCTAATGGTGAATGGGTGTAATCTGAGCTGGTGAAGTAACGGTAAAGCAACAGCCCTTTACACCCTGAGGTCAGGCTGATGTGAACACCAATAAACCAGGCGCTGGCAAACATTCCTTTCCTCAAAAACACAGAGATGCACATAAAAATACAAAATAATGTGAAAAGTCAAGAAAAGTTCTACGGATTAACAATTTCATGATTTTGTTTATTTCTATTGTGCATTTTCAACATTTCAGAAACTCTTTACCTGAGACCAATTTCATATGGACTAACTAAGGATTTCTCCCAGAGGGAGTTCGGCTGAAGGTGTGATGATACTTTATTGCAATGAGGTGAAAGTCAGCTGACAAACAGCCAAACAACCTCATTAAGCGGCACATAGCTCCCCTCTCATAGCCCCTCAGAAAAGCTCACAAGCTGCACCCAAACACACACAAATACAGTCCATGCATGTTTCTCGGTGGGCAGATGGAGAGAAATCGGGGTATGTCACAAACCTCCCACGATCTCCACTTCAGCCCCGGTGGCCGCACAGACTTTGATATTTCCCACATAATAACAGTGTGGTTTTTCAGTTAACCCCAGGAATGTTCATATGAAACAAATAGTACAACACATGACTACATTATGCAGTGTCTACCCGGCGTACGTAATGATCGTGGATATATTTCAATCATGTAGAAGCTTGATTTAATCTAGCTTTCACCTCTGTGGACCATTGTGGAATCAAACCATAGTTAGTGAAAGCATTAGTCTTCCTTATTATGAGATATTCTAAAATAGGCTTGACTGATATCTACAGAGTGATTGATGTAAGCATTTAAAAAATATATATATTTTACCTTTATTTAACCAGGATAGGTCTCATTGAGATTAAAAATCTATTTTTCAAGAGAGTCCTGGCCCAAGAATGGTAACAGCACAGTTTCAGACAGTTTTACAGTTACAAACAATTAAAAAACACACAATCACAACACAGTCATAGCGGCCTGCTTCAAGGTCAGTTAAAGTTGCTTTGAGTGTTTCTAATGAGACCAGCTCTCTGAGTTTCAGCTCAGTTTGAAGCAGGTTCCAAGCTTGAGGGGCAGCGTAACTGAACGCCCTTTTCCCAAGTTCAGTACGGACCTTTGGTACAGTTAAAAGGAAAAAGTTCTCGGAGCGAAGCCGATAGGATCCTGTGCATTTTCTATTTATGTACATCCTTAGATAAGGGGGAAGAGCACCAAGAATAGCCTTATATATAAGGATGTGCCAATGTTTCAGTCTACGCGTGGTCAGGGAAGACCATCCAACACGAGTGTATAGATTGCAGTGGTGCGTCAAGGATCTGAGGTTTGTTATGAATCTCAGTGCACCGTGGTAGACGGTGTCCAGCGAGTGAAGGCACTGAGAAGATGCATTCATATAAACCACATCCCCATAATCCAGCACAGACAGAAAGGTTGCAGACACTAGTCTCTTTTTGGCCTCAGGAAAAACAAGACTTGTTTCTAAAGAAAAAACCTAATTTAATTCTTAATTTTTTCAAGAGTTCCACAATGTGTGGTTTAAAAGAGAGCGAATTGTCAATTATAATTCCAAGATACTTATACTGCAACACAGATTCAACCTCCGTCCCCTGCAAGGTGGTGATAGGAGGAAGGTTCAAGACCTTGGCTTTTGCTTTCGAGAACATCATTAGCTTTGTCTTGGCAGCATTTAAAACAAGTTTCAAATTACACATGTTGGATTGTACAATGTTAAAAGCATTCTGGAGCTGACAAAGAGCCTGCTTCGGGGTGGACGCAGAACAATAAATAACTGTATCATCAGCATAAAAATGCAAATTTGCATTCAAAACATTGTTATTAAGACTGTTAATATAAATAATAAATAACAATGGTCCTAAAACAGATCCCTGTGGCACACCCTTGGATGCCAGAAGAGATGTTGAAGTTAAGCCTTCTGCCCGCACACACTGTGATCTGCATGAAAGATAATTCTTGAACCGACAGACAGCCTTACCTGAAAGACCGATACTAACAAGTCTTTGTAACAGTAAGGCATGATCCACTGTGTCAAAAGCCTTTGACAAGTCAATAAAAAGTGCTGCGCAATGCTCTCTATTGTCTAAGAAGTAAATAAGATCATTTACTACTTTTAAGGCAGCTGTTGTAGTGCTGTGTTTTTTCATAAAACCAGATTGAAACTCAGATAAAATATTATTTATTGATAAAAAACTCCTTCAGTTGGAAATTGACAAGTGATTCCAGTACTTTATTTAAAACACATAATTTGGAGATGGGTCTGTAGTTGTTTAGGTGAGTGGGGTCACCCCCTTTTAACAGTGGGAGAACAAAAGCAGATTTCCAAATAAGGGGAATTTCGTTTGTCTCCAAGGACAGATTAAAAAGATAAGCCAAGGGCAAAGCTATAAAATCAGCTGCTAACTTGGTTCCAAACTTTTCAGGGCTTTATGCACCTCTGAGACTGTTACTGGTTCCAAACTTTTCAGGGCTTTATGCACCTCTGAGGCTGTTACTGGAATAAAATTAAACGGTTCACCCTCCCAGATAGCACCGTCAGAGCGATCAGTGGCTCCTTGAGCTATGTTCTGCGAGGTAAACAGAGAACCAGAAGCAATAAAATGTTCATTAAAACAGCCAAGCATTTCTGCCTTATCAGAGATTTGAACAGAGTCCTCCTTCACAATGCAATGTGGAAGCTCTCTAACATTTTTGTTTCCAGCTAATGATTTAATAGTTTTCCAGAATTTAAGGGGATTATTTAGGTTGTCTGAAGTTTCAGTTAGGAGATGATCCGCTTTGGCATTTCTGATTTTAACGGTAAATGCATTTTGCAGCTGCCTGAAGAGCAGCCAATGTGACTCAAGACTCCTGGCTTTTGACCATGCCACATTGCGCTCGTGTAGTAAATCAGAAAGATCTGATGTGAACCATGCATTGTCTCTGCCTTTTACTCTGTAGTTTCTTAAGGGGGCATGCCTATCAACTATTTTAATAAAACCATCATAAAATAATCTCCAGGCAGTTTCAACATCTGCAATGAGATTGATTTTGTCCCAATCAAATAGAAACAGGTCGTGGAAAAAACCCTGCTCTACAAAATGTTTCATATTCATAAGCATGAATGGACATGATGGACTGCATGTATTTCCATTCATTTAAGCCATGATTAAATATCATGTAAAACAAGAATTCCGAATGGTTATGATAATATTAATATGGTTAGTTTGTAAATATGATGTTTGCTACAACCATATATATATATATTATACAGTATAAAAGTGGGCCTACAGCACCCAACTGAATTTGCAAGCTTGTTAGTTGTGATATACCATTCGGTTCAAATGGGGCTCATGGCACCCAAGAAACCACCTTATCATTCATGAATATCATTGCATCCACACAACTTCTGGTGTGAACTGACCATGGAACTGACATAATCTTCATAATACCTATAACGCTGGCTATTATAAATGATTAGGGGGAAAAACTAAACCAATCTCGCAATTTCAGAGGTGTTATTGTGAATGTGTTTTTACGCTGTGGACCAACGCAGCTCTACTACTACTGAGTGCCCAACTTTGCTCGGTGTGGTTAAACTATTCATGTCACACAGCGCTGTGTGTGCTGAGATTTCAGTGGGGAAGAGTTCATCCGGAGTTGAAATAAAGATGGCTCCCTTGTTCTGTTGGGCTTTCCTCTTTCTGATCGCCGTCTGCACAGCGCTGAATCACCATCCAGTGTTCAGTGTCCGGCTTAGGGCCAAGAATGCCGGAGCTGCTGGGTGGCGTGCTGGGTGATTTCCTGTCTGAGGGGTCTTCTCGTTGCCGTAATGTGATCCACCATCAGTCCAAAAATAACCAGTGTCCCTGCAGGAGATGGCATTTGCAAAGCTTGTGGGGCACTGCTGCAGCCTGCCCTGCTTCCTTCCTCAGAGGATGCTGGGAGGATGGAGCTGATAGCGGCTCAAAGGTAGTTGTACTGTCAGCAGGGCACAGACAAGGCCATTTGATTTGTGTAAAACAGGTGATACTTCTCAAAGGCCCCAGTCATGTTCCAATTACACTAAAAAGCCAAACTAAAACCACCATTTATTTTCCTGAAATGTTGCGTTCGTGACTTATACCCATGAGTGTTCTGTAGTTGAGTTTCTAAAAGGAAAAGGAGTGAAAATCAAAATCAACACAATCTCTCTAGACTTTAAATTAAACTGACGTACCTCCATGTTTATTTTCACTAGAAGGGCAGATTTGGGCGCTGTGGTTTCACAGTTGCTATGCTCTGTGACCTCAATGTGCAACAGCAGCGTTAAGTCAGAATGATAACAAATCAACACTTCTATCGTTGCAAAAAAGGAAAAAAGGGAGAGAGAATTAGTGAGGGATGGATTTTATCATAGCCGCAGGGGGACGGGGCATGGGAATTGTTTCAAAGTGAGGGTAAAGAGGGAAAACAGATAGCACACTTTGAAATATCTGACCCTAACAGGCCGATTATTTCCATGAGAGCTTAGCCTCTCCATAAACAAAGCAGCATATTTGTGCAGGTTTGCCTGTGTTGTTTCAGAGAGCCCATGATCTCCTGGTAGGGGACATTTCTCTGGGTCATTATTCAGAAATGTAGGTGGCTGGGCCAGCGTTTTTCACAGCACCTCAAACCACAGCACAAGAGATAGCAAAGAGGTGGAGACTCAAAACCAATACCCCTTTGAAGAGGATCCAACAGAGAAACATGGCCCTTTGCTCCACGAGGGGCCAAAAGGAGAGAGTTAAATTGCTGTAAGTGAGGAGGAGGAAAAAAGTCAAAGGGAAAAAAGCTAAGCAGATCCTAAAAATGAGCCACCCAATAATGAAATAAATCTGCCCACAGCTTTTTTGGTAATGAATGTGGAGCTGATTTATTTTCCGTATGGCTCGGCAGATTTGTCTGGGCGCAGAACAGAGCGTGCTCTGTTCTGCGCCACGCTCAGCAACCAGGTGTGGCACAGACGGGCTGAAACAGTTAAAAGTAAACTGCCGTGGAAATGGATCTGCTTCAAAATGTTGTTGCATTTTCATCTTTTATTTTACAAGTTTGCCACGCGAAATAGACTTGCTGCTTTAATCACAAACAGTCTGCTTTCTGTCCCTATATTCACTCGTGCGTTTGCCGAATACCTGAAATGCTGTCAAACAGGCCACCCATCAACTTTATGTACAGACGTTCAGTCTTTATATTTGAAGTATGTCCTAATGTTGAAACATAAACATTTCAAAGAACAATGAAAAACATCTTGAAGATAATTAATTTAGAAACAGATCATGCAGGGTAATGTGCTGACAGTAAAGAAAGATAAAAAGAGAGGATGAGAGAGGGCTATAGAGAAGAACTAACAAACAGTGAGGGGGGGACGTATCATAAACAGATCTCCTGAGACTATCAAGCAATGTAAATATGAAAAAAATCTAAGTTCAAGTGCATAAACCCGTGCAGGAATGAACCCCCCGTTGCACCCGAGCAACCTCTGTTTATGAAGACAAGAGATCGGGCTCTTGACATCAGGGCCTCGGGGACGCCAACGAGTACAGTCAGTTCTCTATTAGTTCAGTGTTTCAATGACCTGCCCTCCCTCTGTCCAGTGGTCATGCACTCAGAATGGAATACAGATAGATATCAGCATTTTGACAACATTCAAGAAGACAAAGTCCCACTTTCTTTTGTGACTTTGATCAGAACACTTCATTTCACTACAACTTAATTCAGATTTCAGAAAAACTGACAAGAACTAACACCCATACATGATAGTATCCGTTTGAGTTCAGTTGCAGTTCACACACGCACCCTGTCATACTTGTCTCTTTTTCCAGTAAAAATGAAACAACTCTTCAAGTTTGAGTGACAAGGTTTAAACTGACAGCAGAAAAAGTATTTTGAATCTACGTCCCACATCACACAAACTTTCAGCTCAAGCTGTGATCAGACATCTGTGTGAAGAAGGACACATAAACCTACTTAATTTATTTACATCACGTCTTATAGAATATTACATTTCACATATTGTGTCAATTGAGTGTTGTAAACTTTTAAAGGGGACAAATAAGGGCGGTTAGATTCATTTTAATGGAAGGCTGCATTTTTATTAAGGTCTCGAGAGGCCAACTCAACAATCCTAAAGATTTGACAAAAAAATGCAACCAAAGTGTTTTTCCACTCCCTTTGTCATCTACTTTGTCGCACGCAATCAAGATGGTTTAACCAGCATATTTGCTTGTTGCTATAATGAAGCCATGTTCCAAACTGACATATTGTTTCAATGCAGCAATGTGCATGCAACCCCAAATATGACTGGCAGACTTTCAAAAAATGTTTTGGAGATGGAGCGAATGGTGGTTTGGCTCTTCTCAGAGAGACAATATTCAACCAATGAATCAAACAAGCTTAATTTGGACAAATTAGGCAGAGTGTGATCGACTTGAGTTCATGGCTTGTCTTTGGCATGCAGCCTTGATCTGAAACCAAAACGGGTGTGTTTGTTTTTTAATGGCTTACTGCTGCCCTCTGTCAAACAATGATGGTAACTGCAGTGAGTCATGAAAAACAGACACAGTAGCAGAGCTTCCAAACTGTTCAAAAAGATATAAAACGAAAACAGTTATATGTCCGTCAAATAATTCCCAGAATATCACTTGTGCCGTGACAGTTATCCCCTCTTTGTCAGCCTGTGGGTCTGTTTCCAAGAATCCAACTGCAGACGCAGCACTTCTGCGTGTCAATGTGTGTTTCATTTGGGCTCTCCGTCTCAAACACACATGTGGTTCAAATATGTGGCCCAGCGCTCCAACAGAAACACACTGTGATCCAGTGAGGTTCCTAATGTGCACCTCACTGGAACGTGCCACAACTGACACAAAACCAAGTCAGACAGGGCCACGTGTTACTTAATTTACCACACATTCTTCAGAAGCTCAGTCACAGCACTCTGCAGATGAGTCTACACTGAATCAGACGAAAAACTGTCTAATTAACCAAAGGGAAATGTTGACGATTTATGATGACTGCACATATTTTAATCCAGCAATAAAATACAAACACACCCAAACCATGGACCGCAACTTGTCACATTGAACTACTTGTAGACCATTAAAAAACATTATAAAAAACATTATAAAACAGTATTTGATCAAGATCGTTTGAACAGGTTAAATCGAACAATAAAACATAAAAAGAAACCCAAATAAATATGTTTAAAAACACACAAGTGGTCAATCATGAATTAAGGTGCAAAGAAAATGTAATTGATTTTCCAACAAGTTATTTATTCTAAAAGCAATTGCATTCTTTCTGATAACCTCTTACATGACTTCATATTGTACATACACAGTGTTTATACTCTACATGACTAGTTTTCACCTAGTTTTCAACATCAGATTGTTTATCTGTTATGTTTTGTTGTCTGACGCACACTCAGGTCATCTGTAATGGCTTCTTCCAGAGGGACACATCACAGAGGGAGTGGCATTCCACAGATCTGAGAGTAGCGTGGCTTTGGGAGGATTCAGACAAATCTCCTTGGCCAGATTCACTAGACAGACAGTCTGTAAATATTAGACCAATTTAATATGGTATGTTTCCATCTGTTTGTGTGTTGGTGCGTGTAAAGACAGGTTGACTACTGCTGGAAAGAATAGCACTGCCTTGTAAAACGACATGCAAAAGTGGACCGTCTATTTAGACTTGTGTATTTTAAAGTAAATTGTGTGTGTGACAGTGTGTAATGTGCACTGAAATGTAAGTATGTTTTGTTTGTCTTACCTTTACCTTGTTTACAGCTGCTGGAAATAGAAAAAAACATGTTCAATGGAAGCTATGAGAATATCCGTTTGTAACCATTCACATATAACATGTTTCTTCCATAGCTAGAGAAATACAAACAGGTTATACAAAAAGTGAAAACTAATATTTTATGTCTTCCATAAAACTGTGGCTTCAAAAGCGAGATATTGAATCCTGAATCTACAAACACAGCATAGGATTTGAGGAACCATTACAACAAACACCTACCCTGCAGGTCTTTGAAGCAGACCAGATCCAGGGGTGCTGTACTCTTTCCAATACGACTTGTTGTGGATAAAGCAAGTGGAAATATAGTTTCACCATATTAATATAAACTATAAATCAAATTACATTTAAATATAAGCATCACTTGATGGTTATTTCACTTCGGAGTAAAAGCTCCTTCTTGTCTGTATGTGACCGAGACCTTTTCATATCTACTATTTCAAGTTAAACGCTATAACACAGTTGAAACATGTGGGAATTTAACCTTTGCATGGAACTGCTTTAAGGAACTGTATTCCATAGAAAATGTGCTGAGGCGACATAAGAGTGCTTCCAAACTGACCCTCAAACTAGCCATATAATTTACAACTTTGTCTGAGTACTCCAAGAAGCTTTTTAGCGTGTCTGCTCTGATGACAGGACACATACAAGGATTTAAATATACTTAACATGCTCTTGCGAAAGAATACTAACCTGCGAACTGGATATCAATTAAGATGTGTGTATACAAAAACAACAAACAGTTATATCCAATTGAAGCATGCAATTGTACAAATAAAACAGTATCATCAGCGTTTGAAGTACGTTAGTTAGTAAGATTAGTTAAGTTTGCTGCACTATTTCTTTCATAAAGTCAAATTATTCTTTTATTCTGGGTGAGCTTACAGCTACCAGTATTTAATCATTGCCAAGATGTACCTTGTTTCCATTTTATATTCAATGAAAACCCTTTTGTGGGACGACAAAGCAGAGGGGGAGAGAAATGGCTCAGGCGTCCAAGGTAGAGCAGGCTGCCTGCCAGATGCACTCTCGGCAGCTGGATAACAGATACAGTGAAATTTCAGATAATTCTATAAATACCACCAGCAGCTGCTTCCAGTTAATGTCAGATCATTATTAAAAAAGTGCTACAGATTAACCGTTTGTTATCAACCATTGAGCAATAATGTCTGGAGAAAATATTTATTATTACCCAGGGGGCAGAGGGTGGCAGAAAGAAGTTTGAGGTAATATATGAGTGTTTTAAACTGATCCGACAAGAACTGGATTATGAGGTATTTGTTCTGGGGGGACCCCCCGGGACTCCGCTTTTGTTTTTGTGGTTTCTCTCTTGTTGCATTAGTTTATGTGGGGTTGTACAGGGAATAATATGCGAGGTCATACATGTGGAGACTGACAGCATCTTTCACTGGTCTACCCAGCTCCCTCCGCTTCTCCCAAGGGGGCTTCTCCTGTTACCAACTAATGCCCCCCAGTCTCCCACTTTTTGAGTTGATTACATCTTCCAAAAAGTTTGTACTTTCACAATTTTTTCCTATTTGTCTCCAAGTTGAAAATGCAAACAAGCACAGACCCTCCACTTCACCCAGGGGGTCACAACAGTACAGCTTGAAAACTAATCAACGGCAACATTTGAACAATATAATGCATTTCGGTACAATCGAAGTTCAGTAATTATAGACTTTTTAAAACTCATAGCATGGAATTGTAATTGAGAGGTTTTTTGAAATCACTATTTGGGGATTTTGAAAGAATAAAACTTCATTTCAAAATGTTTCTGTTATTCTGCCCAACATCTCTCTATAAAAAAGGTTGTGAAAAGCAAAACTGTGCATTGGTTTAACCTACTATTTTGAGCTTTCATAATTTATCCCATCATTCAAATCCAAATTCATGTTGGACCAAGTCAGCTGAGCCAGTTTTTATTATTTTGCCCCTGCATCATCTGTGAATGCTGCAGTTGCCCAGAGGCTAGATTTAACTGTGTCACATTTCACCTTTACCTGATAGCTGACAACGACTCTTGGGCCTTGCATACCCATAATGCCACCACTGCTTTGGCAGGAACAAGCTACAGGTAGAAAATGTGTTCAGAAAACATTGGGAATTAAAATGAAGTGTGCTACAGGAGCACATTTTAAGCGTCTGTGTCCATTTCTTTACAAATACCAGTCGTCACTCTGTACAGTTTTATGCTCACACACACACAAACAGATCCATCCATCAGCTTGCATTATGGTTTTCATTAGTGGAAGACATGTTAACTGTCAAAGGCAAAAAGCCACAGAGAAGCCACCCAGTGGATTGTGGTGATGTGGCCGGTTGGTCGAGGGGTGTGACTAATTTACCCAGAAAGTGACACGTTGTCAATGCAAACCGTGAAGCTGAAAATATTCCAAAGACTCTGTCGTTGTGTCACTCAAATCGTCATTCATCTTTATTTAATTTTGACTCATCTGCTTGATATTTCTGTAGCTGGTTAAGGCCCCTTTCATCTTGAAAGCACACATACATTTATTCAGAAAGATTTGCCAGATTCTTCTCTGATCGAGATAAAATGACCTCAATAATCCATGACTAAATCGATAGACTCAAGATCAGCCTCCATCAGGGTGGCCACGTGTCTTCCAGCTTGACTGACAGTGTGCTGCAGCCTTGCGTCTGTGTGAATGTGCTAACATGATGTGGTTTTCTAGCTCAGTAAAAGCCCAGCTTCGTGCAATTTGATTGATTTTGGCAAACAGTGCACTGTAACCCTCAAACGGCTGTGTGCAGACTTTAACCTCTGCCTCACTCTCCACAGCTGTTTCCTGCCCCAAACTGCTAAAACAGTGGTATACCAGGACCAACACAAACCAAAGCCTCTCTGTCTGCCTCACACATGCACACACATCCATACGAGCATCCACACCTCCCTGTACACTGCTACTGGTCACCTTGCAGCACTTCCTGTTTGAGTTGGGTCATTTCCTTTTTCTCTCTGCTGAGGGAGGGTTTGGACCTCACAAAGGTTGAAACACAGGATACAGGAGAGTTCAAGGTCATAGCTTCCATCCTGTTATCACCTTCAACCTGTCTCACACATACTTACATGTATAAATATGCTATTTTCATCCCAGTTGAAGCAGCAGTAATGACTTTAAAAACGATATACTAGTCCCAAGTCACACATTTGCCTGGGCAGAATGAGGCCTTGTGAAACTGTGGGACTCATATCATTCTAAATGAGGGATCATGTTGGTGTAAAGTGCTGAAAAACAGGCTCCTGACAGGAAGGTTGCTGGTTTATCCTTGGAGTAGGAAACATTCTTGGTTAATGGCAATGGACCCTTGAGCAAGGAACGTACCTGATCCAGGAGGGTAAGTAGTGAATGTGAGAAGGCTGCGGTTTCACTGGGCAGCTACCACATGTGCAATCATTTATTCACTGTAGGAATGTGTAGCAATGTGATGCTGAAGTCCTCTTTGGATGTCAAATGTAGAAACGTTACCGCCCAATGTATGGATTTTTTCACGGCATCTTGGGAAATGAACATCAAACAAAATGTTGTCTTTATACTCACTGAATATTCCCCCAATCTATCTGTGATGACGCATCCAAATGACTCTGAATGAAGACTGTTTATCACCAGAGGCTAAAACAACTGTTTAGAGACAATCCCAAGACTGCTGAGGAGAGGAAAATGTTTTCTTGAGAAACACTGGAGAACACTTCAAAGTGGTCCTAAATGAGCGGACTCATAAACAATTTGCCCCTCAAGTGTGCTCAGCGCGATCACTCTCTGGTTGCGAGGGTAAAGAAATGAGGCAGATTGTTTGAGACAATTAGGCTGATGCCAGATACGGCCTGCACAATCACTTGTCCCCATCAGCCAACTCTGTTTATCGGTAATTGCAATTTGGAAAGAACTCTGCTGCGATTAGGCCTAAGGAGTGGTCGCTCGCCCAGCCCTAAACAAGAGAGCAGTGTTTGGGTAGAGTCTGCACGAGGTCCCACTGAGAGAAAGAGCAGAGGGGTAAGACAGAGTGTGAAAGGAAGGAAGTGAGGAAGGAAAGAAGGAAGGAAGGAAGTTTTAGGAAAGAAGCAAAGGGGCGATATTGAACAATTACCCCGTCTATCACACTAAATATTATCGGACCTTTGACACATTAAGTCTGATAAGGAAGCAGGATTTCTTTTTCTTTTTTTAAAGTTGGGTAGACTCCATCCATTTATATTCTGCATGATGCATCCATTAATACTTGGGTTTACATTTCTCTAGGTTCTATATGTTATTGTCATTTTCCTGTCACACAATGGGTCATTTGCGAAATTGAACAATATGTCTGTAATTCATACGTATCGGTTTACAGGTCACATGTTAGACACATTAGAACAAGCAGACATCCAACTGTAAGTATTTCATTTGACATCATGTTTTACTTTATGTCTTTTTCTTATCCCTGCATTATTTTGTCTATATTTATTTTATGTTAACTGAATTGTACGTTTCATTCTTGGAGTAGCCTTAGAGAAGATATCCATTCCCAAACCCCTCACACACACTATTGCTACACACACAGACAGGTAATAAGATAGGTAAAGCAGGATATTTACTACACCATATACACTATAGTCCCTATAGTCCGTTTTTATCTCACAACGTTAACAATCACAAAATGTCCCAACACAAGTCAGTTTCAATTTTGTGTGAAGCTGATGTTGTTTAGTGCATAACACAACTTCTGTAATCTGGCAGTGACAGAGAATGACAAAAAGAAGAGTGTGTGAGATGGAATGAAAGTAGCATCTGTTGAGGTGATTGAACTGCCATGTGCAGCGAACGTACCTCTCCAGCATCTCTCCATCTGCATATTACATTGAAGTCAGCCAAAAAAAGGGTATGATGTTTGCCAAATGATATGAATTCATTTTTACTTTTCTACTCATCCAAGTCCACTTTCCTGGAAACTGGAAAACGTATAAGAGCTTGGCTGCCATCTAGTGGATACATCTGGTAGCTGCATGTCACAACAAATGTGGTGCATAGTTGTGGTTGGTACTTGTCATTTCCTGAGATTCATATTGCGTGTTGAGAGATGCTGCAGAGCATTAGCGCACCAGATGGCGGGAAACCTGCTGGATTTGAAGGCTAAGCGCTCACCGTGACAATCTGCTGTTTAATGATTCTAAAACCTGTTTTATTTTACTCCTCTCATTCTCTGTTTAGCGTGCACACATGTTTTATTCTCTTTCCAAAATGGTACTCATGCTGTTTCACTTATTTATTTCTTATTAATACTATTAAAACATTTCCTGAGGATGTTGGACCATGCCAGTGTGGGCATATGGGGGATTTGAGTCTAACGCACTAAAACAGTCTCTAAAATGCAGGGTTTCAGGGCTTCAGGCCCATAGTGTTCATATGAGTTCAGCATATCCGTGAATCAACCTGTGGATGTTTAACGGTAATGCCAGTGCTTTATTCTGCTTTTTAGCCGGACAACATACAGTGGAAATATCCTCATGTCAGCAGTCAGACTCCAACCTCCATTATCATGTTGGGTACCATAATGCTCCATGCAGTCAAATTATTGGAGGTAATCAGATATTTTCAGTATTTTGATGTGTTGCTGCTGTTATGAGATTCACCCTGAATGAGACCGCTAGACTGTTTTGTATTATGTTTATTTTTCTATTCACTGTTAATATTTGTTTTGCTTCCACAAGATTGGTATGCACTGGTATTGATTAAATATTGCATTTCCATTTTAGTGCAGTGGGCAAAATGGGGACCTTATGTCCTCAAAAATAATTGTTTCATACATGTATATATCTTTTCAATTTGAAGCAATTACTGATTTGCAGAAAACAATTAGTTCTGGTGTCACAGGAGAGTATTCCTGAAATACATTTGCACAAGAGATCAAAACAGAACCAACATTTGTAATAATGTAGGGCTGTTCAAATACATATGAATGACAACAACAAATTATTTCATTTTAGCAAGAAGCTGTTTCCCTATTTTTAGTACGCTGAGAACTCTGAGCGATGCGTAAACACTTGGCACATTTAAGCCTCCAACCTATAGACAGCTCCCATATTTCATCATTTAGCCTAAACCCACAGGCTCAGGAGGCTGCAGGCTATAGCTGCTTCTGACTCAACTTCTGCCAGCTTTGTTTGATTTTGACTTTTTGCACCAAATACCACAGAGAAATAAATATATCCTTCACATAGCCCTTCTAGAATGTTAAAGACATATCTCCCCATTTACTGACAACTATTCAATGTGATGTTTGAGTTGAAGCAAACTAGTGAACTTTCAATCTAGTCCATATAGCTAAAAATCAATTGAGTGTCAAGTTATACTTCAGGGCTAAAGCAAAGCAAAACAAACAACAGAAAGACATCAGCAGAGATCCGGGAAGACAAATGAATCACACTTATCAGTTTCAAACAAAGAGAGCCAGTGAATCATCCTCCTGCCAAACAAGCCCTTTGTTTTTGTACCTTTAATTAGACATTTTCCTTTTAAAAGTCACAGCTTGGCAGTCATGTGGCCCCGATACGGCCAAAACAAAAACAAAAAAAAGGGAACAACGCCCTTAAGTTCTGTCCCCTGACACAACATGTAACACCAGAGAATAAACGGCTGCTTTGTGAACACCTCAAGTATTCCTGTTGATTTTAAGTCCTGCTACTTTTCAATCCTTTTTACTTTCTTTTGAAATAATGTTTCTCAAAGCTTCTATTTATCTTCCCAAGGTCTCTGATAGAGGAACATAGACATTTTTTTATTCGTTTTCTCTTTTTGACTTTTTATTCGTATGCTTGTTGATAAAGTGTGTGATAGACATATTATGTGATGAAAATGTCCAGAATTTGAACATATGAAAAGTCTGATGTGTTGAATTTGAATTATAAAAAACAATCAAAACAAATAACTGTCTTATTTCAGACCTCTCGTCTGGTCATTTCTTCAGCTAAGCCCTTTCTTGTATTTTCCCCATCCCTTCCTGTAGCCTTTACCCTCTCAAGAATTCCTTACACCCCCCATCACCCCACCTCACCCTCACCCCCCCCTTCCTGTCTGCAGGCTGCCAGTCGCAGATAAGGTGTCTTGGCAGGCAGTTGGAGTGCCGTCCTTCGCCTCGCTGAGAGGGAATCCAGGAAGCTGTGTTCGAGCCACATGGAACAATAGGACAGGGAGTGGAAGCAATAAGGATAAAAATGAAGGAAAAATAGAAATGAGTGTTGGACTATGAAAGCCTTGCCCTTTCAGAAGTAGATATCAAGCTAACATGGTTTAAAACACAACTCAAAGCAGTCCTTTTCTTCACTGTAATGTGTATTATTCAAAGGCCTTGTCATAAGTGGAAATCATCTACACTTGTTACACAATAGGTCGATACAATTTTCACATTCTTTATGTTGGTGTTTACAAGTGTTACGTCGCAACCTATAAGCATGTACGATGCATCCAATGCCTTGTTTTTGTAATAAAATGTGGTGTAATTAACTTTCTGGGTGCACACACTTTCCCAATTCTACCAATTGTACTTTTGACAATGAAAGCCATTCCTTGTAAAAAGTAGATCAAGCTTACATGGTTAAGGCACAAGATATCATTTTTGACTGATTTTATTATGAAGGGCCTATTGAAATGTCTAGAAATCGTCAACATTTGCTACATAATATGTATTTAGAGTCTTGTTTTGGTTTTATTAGAAGTAAGTAATACAATGTGGTGTTATTTACTTGCGAAATATTAATGAACTAATATTCCAGTGAGACTTTTGGATAATGTTTTTCACTTCTCTAAGAATGTATTTCTGCTATCAACAGCTATGAATATATACATTACAGCATTAATCTACAGGTGAGGATTACATGTCAAGGGATGCTGGCAAACAGGGTAGAAGAAGACTGCTGGTAAACATGCATCAAATCCTTGCTACATTTTTAAATACTAGTTTCAAATGATTAGAGAACATGCTTTGTTAGAGCACTGAATGGAAAAGCGCATTTTTCCTTTTCAAGAACCCTCCAAATGTGTTTTCTAAAGTGTAAATTCTCCTTGTGTGAGGGTGAGATGTTTTCATGAGACGGCAGATATCCAAAAAACCACCTGCTCATTTAGAAAGATATTAAACTCTGACCTCTACTGTTGATGTTCAAAGTGTTCATTCTTCCTCTATTCTGGCCATATTGAACCAAGTGTTTCCCTGTGTGGTTCTGGAATGTGCTGCAGTACAACAACACAAAATATCCACAAATCCTGAAATAGCCAAACGTAAGTCAGTTAAAAGTATTCTGTACCTGTGTCTATCTATTTTTGCCGTTACTGTGTAAAGCAGCTGCTGCTCTTAGATGTGAAGGGTGGATACACAAACTGCCATCACCAGTTCCGTTCCCTGTTTGATTTACAGTCAGACGTTAATCGGACACATGTACACACAGACACACTGCGGTGTACCTCTTTCAGACACACATTCACAAACACTTTCACAATGATAACCCTCCACTTTAATGCAGCCTCACCCTGTTCTCTGTGCCTCTCTTTACGGTCACACAAGCCTCGGAAAACCACTTTAGTTTACAACACAAACACTTTTGCCTTGCCTGGTTACTCTGTCAAGGTGTTTGAAAGTATCCACGGTGTTGTGAGTTTTCGCACCGCAAGAAAACATCTGGCTCACTTTATGGCAGAGGCGTTGTGTTGTTTGATTATTTACATGCCATATGACACATACACCATTTGCAACAAGCGAAGCTGGCACGAACAACGATAGCTTAAACCATGACACAGCATAAATAGCTTTTTATTTATTTCCTTTATTCTAAATTATGTACAACTGCAGGTAGCTTAATTACCCAACATCCCTAACTCATTTCTCACCGGGAGGACTCTTTAATGACTCTTTCACTTCGCCACCTGCTTTCATGACATAGCCTGATGTAATGTCTCTATTGCAAAATCCGCTGCCTTCGGAGCAAATACTTTGAGCAGCTTTTGCTCAGGGGGTGATTAGTTTCCAAAGGGGCAGTAGTTTGATGAGTAAACCTGTCGAAGAGTTGTTGGGCAAGATGCTTAACCCCAATTTTCTCCCATAGACATTGGCCAACTGTGTAGAGGTGCTTTGGATAAATTGTCAGCTAAATGTAATGTAATCGCTCTTCTTCTACTATAGTCAAATAGCATCTGACTTCAGTCTTCACCAAATCCCACATGAAAATCAAACCACCCTCACGGGCTGTTCTAAGTGGTTCAGGATTACATAAACAGTTGGTCAGCTGTAGAGGGCATGGGAGGACGCCAGCAATTTGGGGGGACCACAGCAAGTCAACTTTGTAATTTAAAGCATCATACTGTACGTGGTGGTAGGATTAAGAGGAGCCGGGGCACAGTGTGTCGCATCAAGACAGCAATTAATGTTGGATCTTCTGCCAAACTGAAATGCATCTCCATTAAACATAGGAAATAAGATCATTAGCAAAGTAATTCTGGAAGGACGATTTTAATGGTTTTAACATCCAGGGAATGGCCTTTTTAAATTGTTGTAAATGCAGTCTGGCCAATTACTTCTATAAAACTGTAGTACAATCAAGCAATACCTTTAAGTAGTCTGACTCACCTGTGGATAAGCCTGCCACTGGCTGCATATTTCACTCATGCTCCAGGTTCGTTATTGCAAGGGCACCTTCGCTGGGTCAAATTAAAAGCCAGCAATTAAAAAGAAAAATAAACTTTAATTGATTGTTATACATTTATTTAGATCCTAAATAACATAACACCTGCAGTAAAGCCCCACACATAGGTGCAACCCCCATCATTGTTCCGAGGAATTCATAAATATAGTTAATTTATCAGAGTCCAGATAGCTTAGCTCATAAAGAACCTGCTTTACTGTTTGTGAGACATTTCCCCCCCTGTAGCAGAATGATATCACTTCACAATGTTCTTGTGAAAACTGATGTCAGGTAGGCTGTGAGCAGAACACATTGTGAAGAAGGGGCAAGGTGACTCATTTATATTTGACAAACATAAGGATTTAGAAGTATTCGAATGTCAGACATTTTCCTAAATGTGACTTCATTATCCAACACAACAACACCCAGGCTTGCCACGCCAAATGAAAAGAAGCCATTATATTAGATTAGATTGCTATTATACCTCCACTAACCTTCTACTCCTGTCGACCTCATTTCAACTTTAAAACGTGATATGACATGCTTATATAGAAGCTACATGCTGGTAAAATAAATGGTGACGTTTTCAACTTTGACTTTGTTGTAAGTGCTTGGTTTATGTCTATGATAAACACACATACAATTGAATTCTCTTTGAATTGCCTTCCACGTATAACCTCAGTCTTTCCGCTCTATATTACCATATGTTGGAGATGGAGGAATTTTTCCTGCACGCCCTTTACATTCAGTGTCGCTGCCACCAAGGGAAGGCAAAACAAACAGGAAAATAGAGGATGAGAGTGCCGCTTAACTGGAGCCAAACCAGAGAGGCAGTAGATCATAATCCCTGAGTCGAAACTGAATTCACCACACCTATAAAAACCCATTTAGGATCAGAGGACAAAGGTCCAACCATTTACTGTCTCTGAGCTCCCCCTTTTTTCTCCAATCCTTTTCTTTCAGGGGAAAAAAAACGGATAAATGAAAGCCAAATACACATGGATAATCCCCGGCGTCTTTCCAAGAAGGAAATTATTTTATTTGAAGTTATGAAAGTGCTTCCTGAAATGAAGGAAATGCATGAGATTTTTAGGCCCGTTTTGATCTAAGAAAAACAAAAGCAGACGCGTACTGGCAGAGAGACAAATATATGACCTTCCACAACCTTCTCCGACTGGCTCAGCCCCTCCATATGCATTGTGTTTTACAGTATATATAGCAGAAAGAATTTATGGCAGAAAAAAAGCAAATGTGGTGGAAAACTCTTAAAGGTCCTTCTGGCCTGAGACGTGAAGGGAGGAAATTGCATTGATTTAAGCTCAGCTTCTTTTGGCATCTGTCCGCCTTCTTCATTTTTCTTTCCAAAAGTGAAGGCGTTTGTTCCACAGCCGTCGGTTTAGATACAGTCATCTAAAATGTTTTTCTTTGTCTCTCATTATAACCACACTAAGCTGAGCACTTAAAGTGAGTGGCAGCTTCTCGATGCTTTATCGAGAAGCTATTAACTCCGTCTTCCAACAGCTTTTTTTTGTGGAGAAGCAAAAATAGACAAACAATTGCTGATTTAATTCATGACGTACAACATACAATGTACAACGCCCTGAAGGACCGAATGCTGGAAAATTAAATGTCATTTCTGATTGAATAACATTGACAAATAGCTGAGTCATGTACCGGAGATGTGCTGTGGTAATATCCGCAAATTGCCTAATTTCTCCTCACAGTTTAGACATTGAATCTTCCCCTTTCAAACATTTATCATAATCTTTAAGGCATTTATCTCCTTTCAATGTAAATCATTTTAAATGAACTACAATATGTATTGTTCATTAAATACAAAGAGCAGTTAATGATAACTATTAATGTTAATTCTGTCAACTAATTTCAGATTAATCCATGAGATCAGAGTCAATAGAAGCTTTTTCCATTTGAATACATTAACATTATATTATCGTCTTAGTAGATGAAGGCCTTGAAAGAGAGTCTTCCAAATGTCTTTACATTAAAGATCTGCTTTAAGCTAATAGATAAGTAGCTTCCGCTGGAAATACTTAATTAAAGCCCTAAGATAATCATTAAATACTGTGCCTGCAGATATCGCAAATAAACTACATTTAGATGACATTGAGATATTAAAAATGGACACTATGAATAATGT
The DNA here is from genome assembly GCF_000735185.1 of Notothenia coriiceps. Classification (NCBI taxonomy): domain Eukaryota; kingdom Metazoa; phylum Chordata; class Actinopteri; order Perciformes; family Nototheniidae; genus Notothenia; species Notothenia coriiceps. The sequence goes on along the minus strand of NW_011365271.1, from coordinate 34,206 downwards.
GCTGCAATAATATTGTCATATTACCAGGAGCAAAATTCATGCAAAATAGAAATGTGCATACCTTACTGTATGTCAAACATAATTGCAACAATTACTGATAAATAGTTCAGTAAAATATGTTTATAATGTGGACACACAAACACACACGCACGCACACACACACACACACGCACGCACGCACGCACGCACGCACACACACACACACACACACACACACACACACACACACACACACACACACACACACACACACACACACACACACAGTGTTATGATTGCAGTTATAGGATAAATTAGAGTGTATGAGACAGGGGACAGAAGCTGTGTCAAAGCTAAGTTTAAAAGTGCATATTTGTAGCTCATCGTCTGGAGCTTTTATTTACAACCTGCTGAAGTTTCCCCCTTTTCCTCCATGTCTTCACTGCTCTGGAATGTGCTGGACAACAGATCTGTGATTCCCTGCTCCAGCGAAGAACTAGTTTATGACGATTGATGGCCGTTTCCCCGCTGAGTTCACATTGCATCATCCTGGTTCCCCCGCAGCCTCCGGGGTAATCGCCTAATTCCTCTGTAGTGTTCAATCGCCTCAAACCAAGAGACGCCCCGTAGGGCTTGTTTCACCACGACCAGAATATTCCCCTATTAATCATAGCGGCACGTTGTGGCATTATCTCTTTTGGTGTATGCACCACATGCAGGTTACGTAATGGCAACAACAACAAACTGCACTTTAGGGGAGGCTTTAAGATAGCAGTGTATTGATTTAACAGTTGGGTAAACAAAGACACACATCCAAAGAGTTGATTCACTTGAGGTAAATTCTGTTGGCTTATCTCTCCCTCTAAATGGTGTAATGAAAGCATTACTGTAATGTAATAATCCATCAAGGGAAATAGTAATGACCTAAAATCAAATATTAGTTCATTTACATTTCAGTACATGTATGACCAAGCTCTATTGGAACATTTCCTCTTCTGTAGTGCTTTAGAGTGGTGAAGTACAGATGTATATTTGTAGTCCATCCTGGATCTTAGCATCCCATGGGTTCCCTGAACAAAAAGCAATGTGTTTTTTTCGGAAAATTCCCAATATAAAAGGTTGGCAAACACACGTTTATGATTCTGACATGTTTTGTTCAGCAGGATGTTCTCCACTTGTTAACAACACTTTCGTGATTTATAAAGCATAAATGCAATTGGCAGAAGTAAAAAACTAATTGTAGACTTAAAACAAAGTACATCATGTTCGCATGACTTCACGTCACCACTAAGCTAAAAGCAGGTATGTGTTCATTGTGATCCAATAGTCACATTGAGTCACCACTGTTTTTTGACACATGTATGCTTCGGACATTGACGAGTGGGGTGTTTACTGACGTATTTGATACCATAGAACGAAACGCGAAATTCTCTTCAGCATGTGTTAACCTTATTTTAGGAATCTAACAAGAAACCCATTAAATCAGTGGTTCTCAAACTTTTTCTGTCAGGCCCCCCCTTTGGAGAAAAAAAAAAGTCGGGCCCCCCCAACACAAATAGTCAGGCTCAGTGGCGGCGCCAGAGATTCTATTTTGGGGGTGCTGTGGGGTAGCTTGACGTTTCATAGAGGGTGCTCAAACATTTAGGGTTTCCCATTAATGTACTGGTCGCTACAGTGGAATGTTCTACTGCAACAATCCCCACACACACACACACAGTGTACCCGCGACTGTTACAATGAAGGCTCGATAATCAGCTCACGGCATATAGGTGTAAGCAGGGGTAAAGTGTTATTTTTATAGGTGGTGTGTGGACCTCACATAGGGGGGTCAGGGGGCAAGCTCCCCNTGTGTGCCTTGGCAGTACATGCCGGACTTAAAGATTAACACACACATAAACACACATACACACATGCCCTCACTAGCAGCGGTGCGTGAAGTAGCCCCAGGTGGACAGTTCTTGGAATTTGCTTGGTTGGCTCTATTTGAGACCTCATGCCATTCTTTGATGGCCGAAACAAATTCCTTCTGGTTTTCCGTTTTTATGATATAATTGGCTGTATCACAAAAGCACCAGGTTTTCAGAAGTTATATGCAAAGAAAACAAATAACTTCCTCACCCTCTCACCTTTACTTATCCCCGTTTTCCTTTTTCTTACAACCCTTCAGGTGTTGAGCTCTTTCCTAAAGCCTAAATATGTAATTAAAGCGCAGCAAATGAGGAGGAAGGAAAGGCACGGAGCTAACTTGGTTTCAGTGTGGGAGATCATACAGAGGCTGTGAGATTGTTTTAGGTGTTTCCAAGCTGTCGATTTGAGCCATAAATGAAAGCAAAACAACAGTGTGGGAGCCAGCCGAGCCAGTGGAGGCTCAAGGACTTCATACTTTGAGTCTCGGTTTCATTTCAAGCCAACACCACTTCCACAACCTAACTCCTCTAGCTGTGTACCTGCCTTCCAGCTATCCATTTTCTCTCTAGATCCAACCTACTTCCCTGCATGTCACACTGCTGCTGTGCGCGTACTTTCCCCCAGTCTTGTTTCTGTGTGTCACTCTCTTTCTGTTGTATTTTTTATCTCAATTTGATTTACACTTTTCACAATGCTGAGGAACTAAAGAAACAACAGCCCTCTTTACTTTCCTTTGCCTCTGTTTATCTGTCCAGTTTCTTTATAGTTCCTGCTTTTTTCCTCTGCCTTTGCTTTTCTGCACGGCTCCTCTGCTCCACTCATGCATCCCAGCAGTCTAGATTTCCTTTCCTCAGGTTATAATAGTTAGACTGTGAAATCACCCAGGCCCCATACCCCTCCTTTCATCCCTGTGTCCTTCTTTCCCCTTCCACTCCCTAACGTCGTACTCTCCCTCCTCGGATCCCCTCCCCTTCTCTCACTTCATATAGCCAATCTTTAATATTTATGACCTCAAAGTTTGAGTAGTGGGTGGGGACACAGTGTTATACCTCACCTATCATTACTTGCATGTTGTCACATACCAAATAAGGTGAGATGAGGGAGTTGCACTACAAGCTGCAGCCCTACAGCGCACAATAGAAGCTACCCAATCTCCTCCGATCCCCCATACTGAAGTGATTAGGCCACAGGAAGCTGAACCTGACTATGCTGACACTTGCCCCCCCCCC
>NW_011365271.1:0-31073 GCF_000735185.1 Notothenia coriiceps | reverse complement strand
TCCTGCCCCAACATCCACCCACGCCACAACACCACCTCTCTACGCTTTCACCGGACTCACCGTGGCAACCGCAAGGCTGATTTACATATGCTGTTATGGTAACAGTGAGCAAAGGACTCAGAATATTCAAGAGTTACAAAAATAATAACAATATCCTTAAATCAGAGGGGTGGGGACCATTTTGTCTCATGATGTGGTGGCAACTTTAAACAGGAAAAGACAATCCACTTGGCCAGTTTCAAACCTTTTATTTAAAAGTAGGATAACTGCTTGATTTTGGCATGACTGCTAACACTGTTTTTGGTCAATCATATTAAACGTTTTCTTCAAGAATTTGTGTATCAATAATAATACGCTCAATGAGAATGAATAATGTGTACGACAATTGTATTTTCTCCTAACCAATCAAATGTATTTTAGCTGAGCATTTCAAAACACAAGCTGTGATAAAATGCATGGCAGTTTGAGTAAACAATATGGTGATTAATGTTACCTCGTGAAAGAGCTCTACTGCCCTCTTGTGTTTTGGGGTGGAACAGCTCAGAATTAAGAGCATGGATATTGCTTTTCATTTAATCTTGACCAGAGAATTTTCCGCTATAATACATGTACATCACAAATGGGATTTATATGTGGATTTCCCTCAAAAAGGAATTCATCATAAGAAAATCATTCCAAACATTGTCTTAATACAATTGTCTTTATTAGTGCCTTAAATACTACTTCAAGATTGGTATTCTAGAAAGGTTTTCACAGTACATTGGGCATTATGGAGTAGAACAAAATATACTTTGAATTCTGCATTACCTATTCATAAAAGCAAATATAAACATTTCAAATGGATCTCCCTGATCATTTAACAAGCTTATTTTCTTACATTCAGGCTTAATTAGGCACATTTAGGCATTCAAATATTCTGGATTATTTTATTAGCACTCAGCAAATCTAAACCTGCTCAACCAGAAACTCCAGGTAGCCAAGTATTGCCCCTCATTTTAGCTGTTATTTCTTCTCTATCTGTCTTCCTTCTACCGATCAAAATGTGTCTTTTTTAAAGTATGTGATTGCTCTCGGTTTGACTCCCGTCTCCGGTGAAAGTGTTTCATTTCACTAATGCAGCCGAGAAACCATCTCACTGAATACTCTGGGGGCCGTGGGAATAATCAAAACACTGCCAGAGACAGCGAGGAATACAAACACCAGTTAAGAACAAAGGAAATGGAAATCAATGGCAGGATATGTAGATTTTTTTGACAGCTCGACACGCAAATAATCTTTTGGGAGTTTGCCCTCTGTTCCCTTTGCCAGGTTAAGATAACAACTGAGCGGGGGAATATAAAATGCAGAATGCTCCAGAAAGGGCATAGCATCACACCTACTTAGTTTTGTGTGAAGGTGTTCCAAAACAATCAATAAAGAATGTACTGCAATACAAGCGAGGCAGCAGCGCCTAAGGCATGGTCATATCTATAAGTACTAGCAAACTCAGGAATTCATTAAAAAGCAGTATTATTTAAAAGCTCAACTTTGAGGCTTATGCGCAGTTGTATTTGTCAGTTTGTCGACACTTGAGGAGCTTGAGGAAGGTCTCCATCTTATGGGCGTCTTTCTTGAAGCAGCTGAGCAAGGTATAGTCTCTCATCACGGATTCCAGCATCTCTGGCTGAGCGTCGTTGTGGAAAAGGCCTTGCTCATTGTTTGTGGTTAACAAACCCTCATCCAACATCTGTAGGGACACATTTGGAAAAAATATTGATATATTACCAAAACTGGCAAGGTTTTACTGTTAAATGCTTAATTCAGGTTTGTCCATTAAAGGTCACCTATCATGCTATTTTTAGGCAATAGCATAGGTCTCAGATACAAATATATAATAAACATGTCTATGAAGTGTTTTGCTCAAAATGCCAAACAGATCACCAATTCTAGACATGCCTCATATCCCTCTATTTCAGCCCTGTTACTAAAGTGCTGATTCGGGCTATACAGCTTTAAAAAAAAAAAAAAAGATGAAATGCCATATCATGTTCAAAACCACATCAAGGATTATTTCTGGAACAGTATGGAGCTCAAATGCTTTCTCTCTTGCCTGTTTAGCACAAGGTGAGTTCCTTTTTATATCCTGCTTTTTACACATGCTCTCTCCAGTACAGGTTAGCTCTGAGCATAGCCACGGGAAGAAGGGGTACTGGAGGTGCTGCAGCACCCCCAGTTGGAGAATGGTGTACTTTTTTGCCAGTTACTATTATGTTCATGTTACTGTTGAAATCTCTCCCCACTTTTGGCCGCACCCCCTAAGTAAAATGACTTCCTGCGGCTATGGCTCTGAGTGTTAGCGATGCTTGCTAATGTAAACAAAGACCATATTACGTCCAAAACAGTCGGGCATTGTTTCTGATAGCGTGGGTGTAAGCCAGCCCACATTTCCGATATTACGTCATATATATGCCGCAAATCTGGATCAGCTCCGTTGTACCCCCGTTTTTAGAGATTTGCGCACGGAGGAAGGGAGAGGGTTGTATTTTCTGACACTTTGTGAGTTCCCTGACACACCGGGGGGACATACTTACGTATAAAAGACATCAAAAAGTGCATTTTGCATGACACTGTAGGTCCCCTTTAAATATTTGTACTTATAGTAATCAAACATTCTGCTGTGGGTTCTTCTCTATGGCAGTCAATGGGATTGTACCCACCTTCTTGATGAGGACCACCACTCCTTGCTCCAGACTGATCAGCTTCTCAGACACCCACTTGGTCTTGTTAAGCAGTGTGTCAGGAGCCACATCGTAGAGATTCAGTGAGGTCTGCAGGTAGACCAAAGGCTCGATCCACGACTGGACCAGCATCAACACAGAGTGGAGCAACCATTTGTCCTGCAGGGCACACAGGTGAGAAGTTAAAATGACTGAACGAATGCATGATTCACTGCACATAAAGTACAAATACTGCACATAAAGTTGTCCCTAGAAACTACAAAACATGACAGAGCTGCAGTAGAACTGTCTTTGGCTTTTGATCACATGCCAGCTAGAAAACATTCAGGTGCATCAGTTGGTTGAAATGTCATGGGTGAAGCAGTTGGGCCCGCTTAAATTCCCCTAAGCAGAGCAGACTCCAAAGCAAGTGAAAATGACCGCCATACAAATGGCCATTAAACCGCAGCGCAGGCAGTATTTCAGCAGAAAGGGCAAAGGATAAATTATTAACATAAAGAAGAGCCTTGCAGTATATGCAGTTTCAAAGATCACATTTACTGTTATGGTGATGATATAACTTTCAATAAGTAGTTTCAATACTGCAACAAATCCTGAAGTATATTGCTTTTGCCATTTTTACTTGGCCTTTGTTCAGATTACAGTTTACATCAGCTAAATCACTTCTTCATATTGTAGGTATTTCGCTTAGTGGTTCAATCTAGTTTTAATCATACTTATCAAACTGATATTAGGCTGTGACCAGTTGGACAGTGATCAAAACCTTAGTAGGCACACACAGTTTGAAAAAGAACAACACTTCTAAGAGATTTGAGGACCTTCAATTGTAATTAGACCAAACACTATCATTTAGCAGCTGACAGAGGCAGACGGAGGGGAGGTTCAGTTGCACACTTTGTACACATTGTTTCGAATAAGAAAGTGTTGGCTCAAAGCGCCACTAAAGCTTTCAAAGAGATTATTATTTATTTGTTATCACACTAAAGCCTGCACACACATATACACATACAATGACACATGCACACAAACTGGTAACTCCACTCTTATCTACAGAAACAAACAGACACAAGTGCATTCGCCTAGACAAGATTACTGTCTCCTATAACACATATTTACGCACATAAAAGCATCGCTGCACTCAGACACACACTGGTATTGTTAACATGCTAAGATCAAAGGACTGACAAACACAATTAAAAACATCTCTGGTGTTCAGCGGCCATGTACATACAGAGATCTGTTGGATTTCACTCCTGGAGCTGGGGATGGGTAAGGCTTTGGTGATGCATGCATAGCCTGCTTGGTTCCTCTGGAGCTGCAATTCGAACGGGATGAACATCTCCTCCTAGAAATCCATACAAGCATGCGGGGGGGGGAAATACAAAAGAAAAAAACATGTCAAAATACACACACCTAAGGGGTACACTCATGTGCACATATAGATATGTGTGTAACAATACTTACTGATATGTTTTTCTAACCCTCCTTAATGTTAAATCCTGAAAAAAACTTGTTTTGAGTTTATTTTACTCTATTTATTAAAAACTGAATGCCATAAGCAGCAGGATACCAATCTGTGTTAGTTTTTTGAATTATTTTTGTTTCTGGCAGAACATTTTAATGTTTCACTCTAGTACTAAACCTCAACTAAAGAGAAGCAACCCTTTAGTCTTATTTAAACTGATGTAATGTCCTCCCGATTACTATGCACCTTGTGCCCTCTGGGGTCAAAATGACCCCATCTGGCTTGTCTGATATGTAATGCATAAAGTATAAAATGTGAATCAATTTTGTGTTATACCTTTAGTTCTACTTCAGTACAACCCATTACCACACATGTTTCCCTCAGTTTTGGAATTTAGGGCCGATAGACCCTTATTTATATGAAATTATACCATTTTTTGATAAAAAAAAAAGAAGTGAAACAATGAATTAATTTGATCAGATTATATTGTGACTATTTGTCTTATCAGAGATGTCAAAGTTTAGTAAGGATGCCCTTTTTGAATAATTTATATTTTTTTAATGACAACACATAATCACACCTTGTGCCCTCTGGGGTCATTCTTGACCCCGTCTTGCTTGTCTGTTATTAAGCTGATGTAAAACCTCCAGTTCTCATAGGAACAGAATGACAAGAACCCACATAAGGAAGCCTCTTGAAAACAATGACAAAAGCTTCACCAATCTCTGCCACTGGAGACTCAGCGGAGAGTGAGACTCATTTTGTTCCGCAGCATGTTCTCTATTGAAGACCTCATGCAGCGTCTTCTCTGTTACAACTCCTACATCATCCCATTTCAAAGACCATTTTTGATCTGCAGCCGCGGAGTGAAGGGGATTCAACAGGCTGTAAAACCTGTGCTCTCACTGCTGCGGTATATCATTATCACATTCGTATTACTGCACTGTAGGCCCGCTTCTTCAATAAAACATCTTTGGCTGAGAAGAGGGATAGAAGATGACTTTGAAGCCTGGCAGTGAGGCGATGATCATGTCGGAATCAAAAGCAAATAACATAGAGAGTGCCAGTCCTTAAGGTCCAGCACAGTGTGGGAAAGTCCAACAAAAAGTACTTATGCTTTCATTGTAGAACTCATTCAACGTGCTGCTAGACTGCAGGATGGATAGATTGCAGCATACAAATAACATATCTTGGGAAATGCAAAGCTACTGTAACTTATGAGCGATATATCTACTAGCCTTGACATGTGGATAAACAACCAAATGTAGCTGCTCTTGTTTTTTTCCGTATTATTAAAAAGGTAAAATCATGCAGCTTCTCAAAAGCAAAATTATGCATTTCTGTCACCGTAGCTTTTGCCTTAAGGCTGCGTTTCTACAGCACTGCTTTTCAAAATGCTGATTTCACATTTCATAAAAATATATTTTTTAAACAAACTCATGCCCCACATAGGCCCTGAATGCAATGCATGGATTACCTTTCATTGAATCCTCTCTTTCTACGTACAATAACAAGGATTTTCTATTTTCTAGTGTGAAGAAGGATTCAGTTTCTCCTGAGGCTACACACTGCTCTAAATATGCCTTTACAGTTTACTGAAGGAGCCTGCGGATGTAAAGGGTCCGCCGACATGTTTTTCCGACACAGAACATGAGTGCGAAGACTCATTTTGGGGTTCTACTCACAAACAAAGAGCATGATTCTTCTGAGACACGGTAGATGAGCTCGGCGTGTTGGATGACTCGGTCTAGAAGCTTCTCTTGGGAGATGGAGGTACAGCGGTTGACGCCGCCCTGATCTTCCCTACAGTCTAGGGGGATGCTTACGGTTTGCAGACAGGGCCAGAGCAATAGAGGCCATACAACGCTCTGCATGACTGAAGACAACCAAAAATAAAAAATCACATATAACAAATTCACTGCTCAAGTAAAGAAACTGTTTTGATTTGAATCTGTCCCAACAACTACAAAAGTTTTCTGTCAAGTGTGATGCATTACCTGTCATCTCGTTCATTCTGTTCATTCTGTTCAGGACCTTCCTACCTTTTCTGTCATGCTCGCTCCATTTATAAAGCCTGACCAGGCCATGAATAAAGAACACAGGGCACTTTGGTCTTGCGTAGGTTCTTGTAAAAAGATGCTGGTCTTCCCAAAGCAATGCATTTATGTTCTCATGCATTATACTAAAAAGGTAACTTCAGTCGCTCAAAGCAAGGCCTAAATATCTTTCTACCTGATTTAAAATGACAAACTGGGATTTTTCTAATTATTTCTGGCAAAACTAAATCTGTATAAGACAGTAGAAAAAAAGGAAATCTGAATAACTGTTATGTACATTTATATTCCACCCAGTATCCTGATACCTTATGCCAACACATCTAAGAATGAAGACTGAGACTGATTAGATTTATCAAACAAAAGCTCAAAAAAGGAATGGGCTGAAAAATCCTTCCTTTCAGCGGAAGTTAAGTGTGTAATGTAGATTTATACATGGATGACAGAGAAAGCTGCATAAAATAGAGAGCGTAGAACTGTAGTCGACACGACAAAGAGAGCCTGACTGAACGAGATTCAGAAATCACTGAGATCTAAAACCCCTCAAATGTTCCTTTTTAAAATGTTGACATTCATATTCCATCCTGTTCAGAAAACAGGGTGTTTGAGAGTAGCTCTACCCACAAGCTATGGTTTCCAAATTGTAATTAGCTGTCATAGAAGGAAGCACACGTTTAGTAGTAATCCACGCCTGCTTGATACAGACTCCATTAAATGCTACATTTCCTTTCTCTCGATTCACTTTTGATTTGATCCATCCTTGTGTTACTGTAAATTGAAAGATTAGGGAGGATGAATGGTCTCGCAATAAATCCATCTGTTTATTTTGAATGTCAATTCCTGGAGATTTCTGCTTCGTACACATAAAATATAATGTTATCGTCTGTTATCATAAAGCATAAATAGAAGGACTGAGGATTTTTTGTTTGAAAACAGGGATAACATTCAAAAGGCTTAAGCGTAAATGTTTGTTTCCTCAGTAAAGCATGTTTAAAGATAAGCTAAAGACAGACAGGATCAGAAGGTGGCAGCTGAGGGGTGTAAAGTTACTGAGACATGGTTTCCACTTGTGCATTCTCAAGACACCTGAAACCTCACGACACATATGCCGACCTTTTCAATATGAAACAATGTTCTCGTCTCATCACCTTTCTGTTACTCCCACACTTGTTCCTTCTCCTCTTCTTCGTGGCTTAGCAGGTTTGTTTTTAAATGTAAGCACATATCTCCGAAGCATCTTGTCTTCCTCATGTTATTCCTATTAAATCTACAGGAAATATGTGAAGGTTCATTTACAAAACATCCCAATTGATGTGATATCATGTCATATTGCAATAGTTTATCAGCCAACAAGGTATATTTAGTCTTTGTAGCACAACCTTATACAGGTTTAACCTAATTTCTCATAAAAATGATATACAAAAATGAATGAAGTCCTTTTTCTGTGCATCTGCAATTTTTTATAAACATTGCTTTATAATATATTCGTTTTTTTAATATGTTCATTGGCAAAACCCCATCATCGCAGCGTTGCCAAGCTTATTCTTCCACTATAGAATGTGTTCACCTTTTTCACACATTTACTATGAAGTCTGTGACACTAACGTTGTATGTTAATTTCATGGGTTAATGTTTTTTTGTGGTTTGAATGTTGTCCATGTAAAGTGTATTCACACATGGGCTCAGCTGCTTTGCTTGTATCTATCTCTTTTTTATTTATGAAGCAATTTCTGGTTTGGAAACTAAGGTGAGAATTGCCTTCAACAAAGAGTCACGCAGAGATATGCATTAATGAAAAAACATGAAGCGGAGAAACTGTGTTAGATGGAAAATTGCCACCAAACCTTTGTTTCTATTTGCACAAACAAATCCCCATGTAATTTAATGTCTGGCACTTACAGTATGGTATGTAGTGTGTTATCTTAATTTCAAAGCTGTCCATCTGGGGAAGAACAAAACAGGGAGTTGGCGCATGAAGTGACTTGAATATGGTCAAATCAGGTAGAAGAAAAACATCTTCTACCTGTTTTAAATGTGAAAAATCAACAGGGAGTAAATACAGGAGTCACAGTCTACATATGTCGATATAACATTTTTATAAATCATATTGGCTCACCTAACATTATATTACAGCCTTTCTTTTATTTGTCTTATCGGATATTCTTTCAACAGACAAAGGGTTTTGCAGAGGACACTCTACTTTGTCGTGAACACATTCACAATCTCAAGGTACAGTAATCTATTCATGTCCACTGTGTATCTCCAACATCTTCATATACAAAACCCATCCCTTGACCTTGAAGCAGCTTCTGTTTGCTCCTACAGTCCATTGTGTCACAATAGTGCCATAGTATCTGGTGCTTTCTATGCAAAGCGCGCTTAAATGGAAATTCATGCCTCTCACAGATTCAGTTTGTTCTGGCAAATTATGTACTATAACAATATCGTCAAGCTTAACCTCAGTATTGGTGCAGTGTGACACATTTTGGTCAGCTGATTTGGGTTCCTTCAACAAAAAGTTGTCTTTAAATGTTTGGAATTTTGGAATATGAGACAGACATCTTTGAAGCGTGAATGCAATCGCCAGAAGAAAGCTAAGATTATAAATGAACTACATGACGGTCGCATGAGTGCGCATCTCCACCGCTAAGTTATATCTTGGCGTGATGACGTTTAGTCTTTATTTTTTTTACTTTTTTGTGCAACCAGTTCCCTCATTTTGAAAAGCTGCTAATGTTCCTCGGCTTTTGACAATAATGAGTGTGGTATATACTGAGGTGTTTTATAAAATTGAACAAAAAAATAAATATCTTAAGCTTGTGTTAAAAAAAAAAGAAAGTTCACTTTGAGACGAGGGAACCGGTAAAAACGTTTAAAATGCTAACTCATTTCGGGTTTTAGGATTAATTCCTGCACTCCTCTTGCCTCAGTCGTTGAAACAAGATTTCCTCTCATGTTAAAACCACGACTGTACAGTATGCCATGTATGTCATGTTATATCCAGGCCAGCAAGAGAAAAGGACAATTGAATGGGAAGAAAACACACATATTATTAATCAGTCTGTTCCTGACAGACTTCACATGCTTGCTGATGGTTGATTGGCAGCTCCTAAATTAGGACGCATTGCTCCCCTGGTATGTTTGTGGTGGTGTTTATACGATCATGAGAGAGAGAGAGATAAGAAGGAAGAGAGCGCTGCACAGTATATTCTAAAGCGTTCAAGTAAAGAAAAGGAAATTGTACGGCCAGGGGAATACTACAGATACATATCAGTTTAAATCAATGCAAAGAACATTGTATGTTGGCGGGATTAAGTGGACATCAATGGGATTCATGTTTATCCCTTGATAATTGCCAACCATTATACTGGTATTTGTTTTGGCATTGTTCCATAAAGAAACATACAAAATTGCATTTGGAAATAAACAATTTGTGTGTACTTTTGTCCATTATATTTTCATTTATATTCCCATTATTCTTCAGTATATTGTTTTATTGCATATAAGGTCTGCCTTGAAAATGTGATTGTATTCTCAATGGGATTTACCCGAGACAATAGAAGTTGTAATTGCAAAAATGCAAGATTTACACAATATTACACCCTCCTCGCTTTGGAATTACAACACTTTGTTTTACCATTATCCTTGTTTGTGTCCTTATCTTCTGGCAGGGAATACACAAAAAGGTAAACATATTCACACTTTCAAAGAGATAGTAGCTTTTATCTGGATTCTCCATGAGTGTGTTTTAACTGTGCCTAGCATTTTGTACAATCTGTGTGCAGTCAGGTACAGCATTGTGTACTGAATGCATTATTCACTGTTTAAGAGAAGACAAGAACTCAGCAGATTTGAGCAGCTTGTCTTATAGCCGATTCCTCCTTTTCTTACCAGCTGTTGTGTTTTTGATGTGCGACGATGTAACCACAAGTGGCATTAAAACACACAATATTATCGTCCTCTTTTCAGGCTTCAAAGGAACTAAGTTTCTTGTGCAGTCAGCTCTCACCCACACTGTAGCTACCAGCTGAATTGTCCATATTTGTCTGGGATGATGAATTATTATCATATCATTTTAAATGAGCAAAAGAAAACAGTTGGAGGATTAGCCCTAAGGTCTGTTCCGTGGCTATCTTATTCTTTCATGAAATGGAGAAAACAGGCATTTCTTTTAATGAGAACTCGAGACACTCAATTCTGTAGTGCAATATCAACAGTCCTGAGGCATTTGGGGAAACTATAAATTCGCATTTTAGGCCTTTTTATAACTGTTGCAATTGGGTCATTGTGTTTGTTTGTTTGTATGTATGTGCAGTGTGTGCCTGCGTGTGTTTGTAGGTTTTAGAATTTGCATTTAATTACTAATTTGCATTTAATTCCTTTGTATCCCATGCATGTAGAAGACAAACACATTTTGAGAAATGTGTTTTTAAAAACAATTATCAATGTAGTGTGAATTGCTTGTAGCAGATTTAATACATATTCAATAACAATTGATTTAATTTAGTAGAATGCCAGCAATATGTGGCTGCTTGGGGCATGTATACAGAACATCTGAGCAAATTGTTTTGATATACTCTCATAATCTGAAGTATCTAACGAGTATAATCTCATTCAGTGGCTTAAATACTTCAATCACATAAAAGCACGCACTTACTTTGGGAAGCGATGGTCCTCAAAATCAAATCCAAATTCCTCCTAAAATGAAGAACACAATCCCAGATCACATGGAGAGACAAAGTGTTGACCTACTGGGACCGGTGATCTTGTGGAAGTTACAACATTGTTCAGATGCTGCTTGCTTATAGGAAGAAGGGGTTAGACAGCAGGCAAAAGGTTATCAGGTGATAACCTGTTTAACATTGAAGACGCAGTGGGGGAAAGTCCGTAGATAACATATTTAACTTTCCCATTTTTTAAACCAGGGAGGTCTCACCTGAACTGATACCAAACATTAATTAATCATATTATTACAATGAATACAACCTGACACACAATGGCTTACATTTCACTAAACAATAGCCAACTGACCAGGAATTAAGTTACAAAACGTAAGGATTTTTAAACATACCAATCAATCTGGGGGGGTGTCAGAGAGGAAGGGGTGTTGCATTACATTAACACCCCCACCTCCCAGAAACCATTGATTTATAGAGACACATGGTCCTGTTGTTTAACTGAGCAGTTGCTAAATTAACATACATGTTATGATAAATGCAAACATCTGGGTCTCCATTGTGTTCTGCTGCTGCGCTTCATGTCTTCTGGATAGTACACATATTAGCAGTCCTCGGGATAGATGGGGTCCATTTGTGTCATTTCTGAGATTTTCCAGAGCTGCGAAGCTTCCCTCTAACTGTGCTTCAGTCATTTTACTCCTTGGGGAAAGAGCATCTTGATCCTACAAAGATGTTCTTATAGCGTTTACTTTAATATCAGTAATTGCACTGAAGGATGTACTTCAAAAATCTAGCAAACTTCTTAACCATTATTTAGTTTAATGTCTTTCATAAATATCTAAAAGTAGAGATAATTACAATAAAATTGTTTAATTACTTGTACATTTCAAGTTTAAAGCAATAATGTGTCTTTTCAAATCAAAATAAATAACTTTTTTTTAAGCAATTTATTTTAATCCCGAGTGAACAAATACAAAAAATAAATGAATAAATGCCTTATGGACCAAGGTCTTCCTCAATTATTAATACCAATGGAGAGTTGAAAAGTGCAAAGCCTGCATTTCAAAAAATAGTACAGCAGATAAGGCAAAGACAATCTTCTAATGCTTTAGAATGCTAATTTCTAATTTATACCGATTTGGTTTATAATTAGTGTGAAGATGTGTGGGTGTGTGTGTGTGTGTGTGTGTGTGTGTGTGTGTGTGTGTGTGTGTGTGTGTGTGTGTGTGTGTGTGTGTGTGTTTTGAGTGTGAGTATGTTTCGATTGCAATTGCGCCTTTAGCCAAGCACCTTTTGGGTGAAAAAATAAATATAACACAGCCAAACACTTATTAGTTTATTGGATTCAAGATTTTGATAAATTGTTGTAAAAGGCAATTCAAAGTGCTTTACAAAAATGAAAAACATTAAGAAAACAGAAACATTGGAATACACACTTCAAATGTTTAACAGACTGCATTTTCTGAATATATTTAGTTGTATGTTTTGACATATATCATAAACTCAGGTCACCTCTGTAGCTCTTTAATACATCCCCCCTCATTCAAAATTCAAAAATGCATATCATTTGCCAATATGTTTCGACAAAAGTGAAGTTACGTACATAATTTTAAATAAGTATACATTAAGTCTTGGTTATATACGAGAGACACAACCTTAACACTAAAAGGACATCCAATTCCCTAATATTGCCAGTGAAGAGCTTAAATCGAAGCCCATTGCTCATACAGTACAGACGCTAAAGGGTGCATTTTAGTACTCTATAAACCCACCTTCAATTTAGTATCAATATTTAAAAAGTCAAGATTTTCTAAATAGCTACAATATTAAATGATATTATGACTTAAATTCAAAACAGAATTGTTAACTACACTGGACGGATCTCAAGATTTCTGATAAAGAGATTCTTTATTTTAAAGTTTTTGTTAAATTCTTTTTCGGGGAGTGTTAGTATTTGACAACCTGGAAATGGCACGTTGCTTGACTACTGTACCTATAACCAGACATCATACAACATGAATATATAATGATGATTTTAACACAGCATACATGTTTTCCCCCTTTTTAAGAATTGGCACCACCCCAAATGCCAAAGTAGAAGACCACATCATCTTTCTCCTCTTTGATTTCTGTTGTTTGACTTAAAACTGCTTTCTTATCAGAGGCCGGACCCTGGAGACTTGTGGATGACAGTTCTGGGCTGATCCATTAACACTTTCCCCCTGGCTAAATTAGCAACTCCCTCCAGAAACATGCAACACTTTCTCCTTCAGACGCAATCTCACACTAACTTCTCGACGTGTTTGCAGCAGGAGAAGCACTTCTGTGTCTCATGCACTTACTCTCCCCTCCCTCCGGGGGCCTCTGGAGGAACACACCTGCATGCATAAAAACAACAATTACAGAGTGATCATGATGATCAGTGGTGATGAATTCAGCTTTGGAGTTTGTTATTTCCCAGTGGGATTCAGTGGCAGTGCAGAAGAGAAAAGCAAAAGCAGCACAAGTATGCATGTCTTGCCACAATGCCACGTGTCATTTTTTTTTGACAAGTCTCAGGGATAAAGAAAGCAGGCATAAAGCTTTAAATCAAATTGGTCACACAGCCTTGCCAATCACTCTGGACTACATATGCAGGCTCACAACCAAGGTGAAGCTGCTGTTACGTGTCTCGGCGGTGAGCAATCTCCATGTGCTCTAAAATGCAAAGGAAACTGTTACACACCCACAGCTATAGAGGAAGGGATTTGCGTGGGCCGAGGTACAACTTTACTCAATCGCCACTGTGGGAGAAGCTTTAGCTTTGCCCTTCTTCAAAGTGAGATTTACAAAAAGGAAATGCTCGGCTAGGTTTATTCTAAAGAAGCTCCTGATGGTGGGAAGACAAAAGGTACTTCACACTATCCTCCCTGGGGCATATGTACTCCAAAGCTCCACTTCTCCGCTTTACTCCATATTCTAAGTACATGTTCCCCCCTAGAGTGCACTGCACTTTCTCCCGCACTTGTCTCCCTCCTTCAATCTTTTTCTTCTTTTTTTTTACCTACCCATATTTCCCTCACCTAATTTCACTTGTCTTCTTCCCATACACCCCGCTGTCTCCATTCCTCTGCTTTTGCATCACCTCCACTCGTTCTCATCCCCGCTTTCACCTTTAAGTTTCTGCCTCTCTCCCTCCTGCTTCCCCCTCTCACCACTTCCTCCCCCTCGTCTCTCAGTCTGTGTTTAGCAAAGTGTTGGCTAGCTCGGAGCAAAACCCTCTATTAACAGACGCCAAGGCCAGATGGCGGCTCAGAGATTGGATCACATCAACTCTGAAGGTCTCTGTGAGTTCCTGCGTTTGCTTTTTTTTCTGGGCATCTCAAAAATAACTTGCACTTTAGCATTTCACCTACTAACCCATGGGAGACTTACTAAAATGACGATTTCCTATCAGCTCAGGAAATAATCAGAGAAACTGAAAATACTTGTATAATGTTGCTGTCATTCAGCAGCAACATACATTCTGGAAACTTTCCTCAGAAAACATTCTTGGCTAGTTTTCATCTTATGTATCTAACTGAGCCAAAAGCAATTCCAGGAATGGACGTGTTTTGTGTCGTTTTTGTACATCTCCTTTCACTACTTATACATTCTGTATTGTAGAATAGCCATAACTAAAGGCTTTCAAACTGTGATGGGTCTTGATCAGACACAGACTTCAAATCCCCTGGCGACACTATTTATCCCCAAGGTGGACTTGTTGCTGTAGAATGAGAAATGTAACATGTCTGCAGATCTCAAAAGAAGATAAGCAGGTACAATATATCCACAGGGAGAGAACCCTGCAGTTTGCCTAATGAGGCATTGCCAGACTATACACTCTGGTCAGTTCGGGAGATGAGCGTGAAATTCCCCATTAAATAATGTGAAACTCACACTAAGAAGCCCTCCTGAGGCAAAGTGTCTGGAGAAGGGATGACTAACTCAATTAATTCAGTCCCTCGGAAAGTTTCTCTTCAACTTGTTTTATGGTATTGTTTGTCAAAATAACCATTTGTCCTGTTGGTGTGTGTCGATATCAGGAGTGAGTGCACACAGGGTTAAGGCTGACTGACTCCAACCCGGTGCTTGCACCCTAAAAAAGTTATCCATTTCCTTTTTTATTAATCTTTTCCTTCTGTGCGGTGGTGATT
Organism: Notothenia coriiceps; assembly: GCF_000735185.1. Classification (NCBI taxonomy): domain Eukaryota; kingdom Metazoa; phylum Chordata; class Actinopteri; order Perciformes; family Nototheniidae; genus Notothenia; species Notothenia coriiceps. The sequence continues at coordinate 15,983 of NW_011365271.1, read as the reverse complement.
GTCAGGTAACATTTAGAAAAGCTCCATCTCTTTGCCATGCATGCTAAAGCTTAACTCCTGCCATTTTCTTCCTCCCTCCTCCATCCCTTCTCCTTTCTGCTGAGAAACAAGTTCATTGTGATTCTGAATGCGGTTCCACGGCTCAATGGGTTCTGCTTGAAATGAGATTTGAGAGAGTGAGCATGAGAAAGACAGAGAACCTCCAGCTGCCTCGTCTTGATGAATAAAAGATGGAGGCAGCAGCGTCTTATAAACAACAACAGAGCATAATTAGTTCAGTCCTTTTTATTTTAGGAACACTTTATGTGACATTTCCTTTGTGTGGCTGCTTTCATCACGTACTCCCTGCCTGCTTTTATGTCGTGTGGACTCCCTCTCTCTCTCTCTTCCTTGTAAGTCAACAGTGAAGCTGGAATAATATTTGTGTTCTATGCATATGTAAACACTGACATAGATTCTGTATACTCTGGATACACTTCTTCAGTTTACAGTATCAATATGACCTGCCTATTTATACAGTAAATTGCTGACAACAAACTAACACTGGACATCTTGATACTTCATGTTATAAACCTTGTACGTACAGTACATCTTAAATGTTCCAGGACTTGGTTAAACTTGATATATTAACAATGTAATTGATACGAGAAAGCTTGCCTTATGCAAAGGAAGAAAAATATGTGCAGAAAAACCAAGACAAAGATTATATAAAGCACAATGACCTTACTTTTTGGTTGTTGCACAGAACAACATCTTTCTTTTTATCTTGCTTCTCAATATGGAAGACATTGACTACTTTTTCGATGACAAATGCACCTGCTGCTTTTAGGTCACAGGTTTATCTCCTTTGAATATCAGTTAGTTTCAAAACGTTTTCTTAAAAAGTCAGATTAATGGGCTATTTGGACTAATGGACTACTAATTAGCTTTTAACATAATATGACCTATCTTTAGCTGTCTCAGAGATTGTGGCTAGGCTTCATCAAATTCATTTTTCCATTAGCCGTTTACTGAAATTCTCCCCGTGTAAAAAGCTAGGTCAGTATGTTTCAGTGATATACCTGACGTTATTAAGAATTGAGCGTCCCACATATTTTAAACACAGGGGATCGAAATCCAAATCCTAAAAGTGCCACTTCTGTTTGACTCAGGTTGTCTGTAGATGCTCAGCAGTCTCTCCACATATCGTCTGCTCTGCTGAATGTGGCCCGGTCTAATGGCATCTGTGATATCCCTGGAGCACCCTAAGAGAGGCTGATGACAGCATGTGTTTGTCTTCCTTTTCCCTTTCTTCCCTATCCACGCACACAATACACACAGATAGACAAACACGGCGCACCTTCATAATCCCCCCACCCACAGTTGAAGCTTCAGAGTCAGAGCCCTGTAATGCTTTCGCCCCAGGTACTGCCTCAGGGTCTGAGCAGTGGTGACGGCAAACAGAATCAAAGGCTTATTGTGGCGAACATATGTGTATTAATATGTGTTTGCAAGGGGTGTTTGTAAAATATCTTCCTTGCCCCTTGTACCTCCTAACCCCTTGCTTTCTGTTTAGCCTTTCAGCTCCCTGACACCCCAGGAGTGCACTTAGCGGTTTCAATTAGCGCATTAGCTGTAGCAAACGTGCCGGTCCAAACCACGAAGACAACCAACAAACAGCCCAGTAAACTGATGTTGTGAGCACGTGCTCACAACAAAGGTCACCTCAGATGTCAAAATAATAATAATACATTTTATTTATCAAGCACTTTATCAGGTGCTCAAAGACGCTTTACAGAGTTAATCAAAATAAGATAAGGTACAAAGAAAATATTTTGTTCAGTTTGAGTCAATCGGGATTGGACGAGTCAGATGAAATTGTTGATTTCAGGAGCACTTTAAAGCTTTAATCAGAGCTTTTTCCTGGTGAAATATATTAGGACACTATTAACCGATATTGGTGGGCCTGAAGACTAAGCTAAGGATGAATGGTGAGATTTAAAGAGGCATTATTATGCTTTTTAGGATTTTCCCTTTCCTGTGTGTTATAGGTTTTTGTGCATGTAAATGGTCTACACAGGCTAAAATCCCAAAGTTCATGCTAGAGGGAGTTTCTCTCCCACACTTGAAACTTTAACATAAATAGGCAATCAATTATTCAGAAGTTTCATAACAGAGCCATAACATTTGCACAAGTTAGGCCAACATTTGGAGCGCTGTGACCTGCAACAGCCATCATTAGACAGATGAGTTGCTTGAGGGAAAGCATGGATCCTTCTATTGTTGGAGGATAGCTATGGTTCAGATAAATACAATTTGTTTTCCACAAGTTTCCCTCCAATGTCCACCATGGAAAGGTGGATGAGTGACAATTCCTTTTAGCTACCGTATACATACCAAAGCAGCAGAGTTTCTTAGAAACATGATTGAACAGGGTTAAATGTCCAAATACAATTGTGTACTGTGTGTCCTTTGTCATGGCAGTAGCAGAGACACAGGACTGTTGAAGGACAGTTTGGTTTACAGTATAGTGTTGGTTTGAAAGGCATCCATCAAAACCTTCCATACAGAGAAGTGCCCTTTGTCACCATATGAGACCTAGGCAGTACTCACTGTGACTTCTAGGAATTCCAGCATGGGAACACTCCTTTACTTTTGAAAAAAATCAGGTGAAAAGCTGTCTGAAAAATAACATTTCAAACAACTCTTTAACTGCCTCATGATCGAATACCTCAAATACAAAAATAAGGTATTTAAAAATCAGACTGATTCTCCACCTTACATTGAATAGTGTGTCATGTACAACAGGCTTTATTCCCCTTTTGTCACAACATAATGTTTCCAATACATAGAGCCATCCTACTCGGCCCCCTTTGATGAGCAAGCATTTAAAAAAGCACGCACTTTTGTTTAATAAAGTAAATATGTATTTATATTATAATATTCTTATGTTTGATTCATTTATTTGGCGTAGCTTTGTCTTAAAGTTTGTGAAGTCATAATTTAGTGTAATGCTGGAGTGCACTGATAGGATTAGCAATGACAAGGAAAGAAGAAAAAAGAGACCAAGAGCCAGGCGTTCTGATGCAGCTCCACCTCAGAAAAGGGATTTGGTCTTTTTTTTTTTTGGCCAAGGCGATGAAACCGGTCCGTTTTGAAAACATGAATGAATGGAATGGAAAATGTAAGCACATCAGACATACAATCATACAGGACAATCGTTGCTGTTGTCTGACCTTCTCTTCCGGTTCGAGGCATGGTCACATTTACCCAACCTCCTCAGGGACAATAAACACAAAAGAAAAGTGAAGAATTTATAAATTGAGAGAAAAACTGGTTGGATAAAGGGGATTAAAAGCAGAAAAAGGAACAGAGAAAGATATGATTTAGACAGGGCAATCATGATGTATTGCTAATGATGAGCTTCTTATCTAAAGAAGCACTCCCTCAGTGCTTATACTCACACCAGTCTCTATGTGTGTATACTGCTTTGATCGACAGTCAGGGGTTCAAGATAGCCATTCTTAATGAAGACAGCCTTGAGCGAAGACAGCCGTGTGGACATGTTACATGGGCAGGCAAGGCTTTGTTTGCATTGAGCGCAGACCCACCCACCACCAGCTTTCTAACCGTTTAAAACCCCTCCTTCCCTCCTTCCCTCCGTAATAATGGCCATTAACAAGTGATCTTTCTGGAACCATGAGCTGGCCATTATGAATTGCCAGAGTGGTACCGCTAGCCTTTGAAAGCCTTATTATAACAGAGAGCAAGAGGCACTGACAAAGAACCATGGAGACAAAAGGGAGAATCTTCACCTGGGTGAGGTTGGGAAGGAAAGGGAGGCATTTAGTTGAAAATAGGCGTAGGAGGATGCAGAGCTAGGAAAGGGGAGACATATAGCATTTATGAGGGGTATTACTTTATGTGTGCTTGCCTGTGTGTGTGTGTGTGTGTGTGTGTGTGTGTGTGTGTGTGTGTGTGTGTGTGTGTGTGTGTGTGTGTGTGTGTGTGTGTCTTGGGAGGTCACTGAGAAAAAAAAACCCTTGCAGATTTTGTTAATTAAGGACAAGGTTGGATGGACAGAAGGAGGGACTGAGTGAAGAGGTCGTGAAAATGGTGATGATCGATGGCTTGCATTTTGAATCACTCATAAATATGAAGAGAAATCCCCCCTTATGTGGACACTAGCCAACTTTTAAATATACCAACTGAAGAACTAGGCAACTTCTGCATTTTTAAAGAAGATGACCCCGACCCCCGATCGGTATCATGCATGCATCTCAAGAGAAGAAAGAGCATAGAGCCAGACTGTTGTGCAGGACTTTGTCTGGTCGAGGCTTCCACTGTCAAAACACATCCTTTAATCTCTTTTCCCCGTGCCCAGCCCCCTTCTTTCTCTGAACATCTAGGACATTCTTTTTCATCATCAGTGTGTTCCCTGGTCTCTGTGGTATGCTGAGTCCCAATGCCAAAAATGAAACTCCATAGTCAAGGAGTCTCTTTCTTTCTGCCAGTGGCTTTGGTCGCAGGCACTGTCCAGGGATAGGTGGGGGTTCGGATGTGGTTCCCTTTTGCCTTTTGCATCTATTCATAAAAGATTAAGTTACGGGACATAAAGTGGAATAGATGAGAATTTTTCTCCAAAAATGCCATTACATTGTTGTTTTGTATTGTAACACAATAACAATAAAAAGAACATATACTGTAAGAGCAAAGAAAGAAAGAATTGTGGGTGTGCGAAATGACAGACATTATAAATGATCCGATAAAGATGGACTTGTACTGTAGAAAGCGAGCCATTACTAATGGCACTGGATTAGTTTTGTTTGCTTTCAAATCATCATTTAGGATGTGTAAAATATAATTGAAAGAAAAACAAGACATTATTAGGATTCAACATCGCTGGTTTGATGATATACCCTAGAGAAATACAATTCACATCAAGCAAATATGATACGATGTAGACTTCCGTTATCATTTCCGTTGCCCATTGGCTTTTCTTGCTATCATTTCTCTAATGACAGTTTCATACCACACCATTTGGCTTATGAGCTGTTTTCCTAATGCTGCTGAAAGTCACAAATGGTAATGGCAAAGCAGATAGTCTTCTCTCTTCAACACTGTCAGATTCTCCTCACTGCTTCTGATGATCATCTCTACAGTAAAATAAGTATTACCTCTGTATGTCAATTTAATGACATTAGGGAACAAATGTTTGGAGCAGGCTACCTTGTTCTATATTAGGTATCTTTCTGTGATGCAGTTTAAACCCATTTTGTCCCCAGCCTTGTTTCAGAAGCCGCCACTAGGTGGTGCTGAAATCCTATGGTCCCACTATCATATCGACCCCCATGGGCTTGCTTAAATGGGGCTGAATGTGTTGTTGTTGAAGGAGTTTGGCAGACACAAGGCAAGAGTTACTGTCCCAGGTTTAATTGTGTTCTGAGAGAAAAACAGCTCTAATGACATAGGAAATACAATAAGGCTATAATAGGCTGCAGAAATTCCAGTGGAAACACTTATCAGCCCACTGTTTGGACGCGGAATGAAGATAAGAACTAAAAGGGAGCTTTCTGCACTGGTAGCCTGTGTTCAGTTTAAGTCTTGTGATCTATTATTCATTCTGCTGATTCTTCTCATTGCAACTGGTTTGCATAAACCCACAGCATCATTAAATAAAATAAGCTAATTGATGTGTTTTACTGCAGCACACTTTAGTGTTCACTAGTAAAATCGGTTGGAAATAGTATTTTTCCTGATCCTTGATGGTTATTCTCCCACAATAAGAAAACAGTAACATACAAGAGGAGGCAAGCTTTGCAAGCCTTAAGACTATTGAGATATTGACATAGCAAAAAAATGTATTCAGATCAATAGTTGGAGGGCGCACCTATTATTTTATGCACTGATCCTACACAACACGGAGAATCTAAGTCAGAGATGCAGAACTTCAGAAAGAAACATTTCTCGGCTCACAGCTATGTGGGAGAGGGAAAGTAAGACAGATTGCATCTGGCGAAAAGCTATGATCTATAAAAAAGGAGCTGAGAAAAGAATAGACAAATCCAGTACTGCAAAAAAAACAAATACTGTGTATTGGTCTCCAGCTTAGGCTTTATCAACAATATCTGCTATTACCTGCTTTTCTGGCAGTAGCTACTACCCCTGCTATGCTGAAACCAGTTGGGGGCATATTACCTGGGATGTTCCTCTCTGGTTCAACACATAGTGGCGTATGACTGGCAGCGGAAAATTAATTAGCGATCGGGACAAGGTTACAGACACATAATGAAAGTTATTGGCCATGTCACTTCATCATTTCCCCAGCCCCCCTATTACTTTCCACCGGGTTATTCAGCCGTGAAATGGGGGTTTCATATGACGCAAGGAGGAATGTGCCACTACACCTACACCACCGACACCTCCCGCCCCACTCTCCCAGAGGGTTAGCACATGGATGATCAAGGCACTTAGCCTAATGTGGAGGGTGCAGGGTGACGAGGAGGGTGGTTGGGGAGTGTTAACCCTTTCTTTTACTTCATTACAGCACATTTAGGGATAATTCCATCAAAGCTTCCATGACCAGATCAAGCCTATATTCATCTAATTATCCTGTATTCAGCTAGATGCTTGCTTATCACTGAAGGACAGCCTGTCCGTTGTGGGAAAAGAACGAGAAGAAACATAAATGGTCGAAGAATTGTAATTGCTTGTTCTTGTTGGTCGTTAATGAATACAAGTTGCATCTTCTTTACAAATGGCTCAACAAATTAAGTGGCTACAGGCTTGTTCTTATTCTTAGAAGTACGCAAATGGTAATGTCAACTTATGATTATGGGAAAATAATATAAACCTTGCCACAAGCTATAGGAGGCATGTTGTCCTTGTCCAACAAAGCCAAACATGTCAACAATGCAAGTTTATTTCTTCACATTAATAGAACTTCAGTAAATAAACAAGACCATATAATGTATATGCATTCAGTCAAAATGTCCCCCTTTCTCTTGTTACACTAACATATTGAGTTGTATTCAGTATGTGGTAATTTTCAGTTCAATTTCTTCATACAGTATGTGTATTTAGATATTTACATGCATATTGGCACAAATAAAACCAGCCATGAAACACAGTAAGCCTATCCTTGCAGAACAGGATAATTTGTCCATTTCATGTGTTTTAAACCAACAATAAAAAAAATTCTGACAGAATACACAATGATAGAACATAATAACAAGGGTTTGCTCGCACTCTTTATTGAACTAACAAGTCATATTTAGGACTAATGTATCATTGTGTTCAACTCCCCATGTACTGTAGATGTTTTACAACACTTTTACTTAAATACAACCTTAAGCAAGCAAAAACTGAGGAAACTAGCTTAAAGCTGCCTGCATATGAGTGTTTTTTATATTGGATATGAGCGCACACAGTATAAAACATGCATATAAAAATATAGTTTCTCTCGTTAAACTGTAGTCTTATGGGAACATTGTTTTTGTTCTTTTTTTGTTCCATATATTGGTGCAAGAAAATAAGTAAATTAGAGAAGGCTTGTCAAGTGTCAGCTCTCCAACGATGAAAGTAAATATAACACATCATTAGATGGTATTAATATTATATACGGTTAAAATATACACACATCCTGTCACTTTCACGGCTCAAATGGCCACCTTTGATGTGAAAAATGTTTGAAATCAGCAAAAAAAAATTCATTGTTGAACACGTGAAGGGAGAAGATTATTCACAAATGTCTATATATTAGATAAAAAACAAAGGACCATCAAAGGAAAACATGGGCATAGAAGCACTTACTGTGAAATGTCTTTGTGGGTAATTTATAAAGTTAGAAAAACGACTATGTATCATACTTTTACTTGTTTTGGTATTAGGTTTTTTTTTTACCCTGTGTTTATGATGGGTCCCATCCATCACGAAGGCATCTCAGACATCAGCACGCTTCTCCAAATCAATGGCTCATTGACTGGCCCAGCAGCAGACATGGACACACGTCTGTCTCCCTGACAGTTTCAAAAAAGAAACAAGAATACAAATTGGGCTTCACTGTCTGACTGAGAGGGCAAGAGAATAGATCATTGACAATCATGACACAAATCCATCTTGGATTCTTGAAAACCCTTTTCTATTGTTACCTCTGGTTCCCTCAAGTCCCCTTGCTTAGTATCTGTCGATATATACATGCTTGGAATAGTCATTTGGTGTGGCTGTCTCTACAGGAGTTTGGGCTTAGGTGCTTTAGAGGACATTTTGACAATAGGAGAAGGATTGAGGCAAAAGCCTGTCAGTGGCTTTGCTGTTTATTGATTGCAGATGTGGTGAGAGCTTAATTGATTCACACTTTGAGATCAACATGATAATCTCTTAGCCTTGGGACTACAGTGGGCTGTGCAGTTAGGAAACACAGCTGGGTAGGGCATGGAAAGTGTGAATCAGCTGAGTGGAAAGTTACGTTTGTTGTTTGCCTCCGGTCAGTGCGCTCAGTTAAATCACAACCATCAATGCTGCTTTGGGGCATTGTAATTAAGGGGACCTTGAATAACTAAAAAGTACATTGAAAGTGAAGGGAACAGCTGATTTGTGTTGTAAACAATCCACAAAAGTAATCCTTATATTTTTGGAAATAAGGTTTATCCTATTGGCAATCTAAGGTTGCTTGAATTGTGAACAAATTAAGTTTTCTGTTGATCTAATTTATCTTGGCTGGCAAATCATCAGGTACACTGTACTTCCCTATTCCATTAGATTTCCCAGAAATTCAGATCTGTTATTTCTGGCCATTATAAACAAACAAACAGCAAACAATGCCACAGAACTTTAATCCTGTCCAATCATTAGTCACTCAGTGTGCGTTCAAAGCAGCTTTTCAGAGGAAACAACTGCAAGTCAAATTAGTTTTCAAATATTTGAAATCTTTCTCATAGTTGAAGCTGCGAAAGAGCCTGATTCATGTTGCTTAAACTGGGTTATATTTATGGTCATAATACAAAAGCTAAGCAGGTTGAACATGAATATATCCATGTATTCGTCCTTAGATCATTCCACCTCTTCCTTTGCCCTGTTTCCTTTCCTTCAGTTTATTCCGAGCACCTTCTCATTCTCACAACCCTTAAAAACGCCAGTTTCAGTCCCTTCTCTTCTTATTAGGAGCTTCCCAACAGCTTCTCTCTCTAGCATCAAAACCAAAGGGCCTGTGGCTCCCCCATCAACACGACTTCTTAGGGTGAAGCCTTGAATCCGACAAGAGACAGAATTTGCTGATGGGATGGCCGCTAGACAGGCTAACAAGTAAGTAGATGGACACCTAAAAGACTTTGTCAAAAGCGAAGCTGCCTTTTCACTGGTGTTCTGGGGCTTAAAATAGAAATAGGCAGGGTAAAAAAAAACAAGGCTACATGGGACCACAGCCATTCCTGTGTTCTGCAGATGAAGAAAAGACGCCTGATCAAGCGCAGCAGGGGAAGAAGGCAGGCTGGAAGGCCAAGGGGATTTGTGCCTCTCTTTATATGTGTGTGTGTACGCAGTGTGTGTATGTCTGGGCATAGCAGCCACAATAAATTGCTGTTTTCTGGCTGAAGAAATCTCTGCAAGATGATGCACACCGCCTTAAGGCCAAATGTGGAGAGTCCAGGAAAAGTTTTTCTCCTCCGCTAATCAAAGTGAATATAATGTAATTATTAAGTTGCTTCTCAGATGAAAGGCAACTTTGTCCAGTGTGTGATTGATAATTTATATAGGACACCAGCGTGGTATCGCGTATGAATCATACTGTGATAAAGGAAATGTACAGAACATATTTGTTATGCTCTCAGGGTATGATATACCCTTTAAGTGTCTCACAGTTTTACATATACAATAGAGATTCATGTTTTGCAGCCACATTGCAAGAGCTGGCATCAAAGAGACTGCATCTAAATCCCTTTTTAACCTTCCTTAACTCTTGAGTTTGAATTTAACTGAGGCAAACTTCAGAAAATACTATAATAAAAGCAACATTGCATATACATGTGAATCTTGCCAGTAGCAATAAATCAATAGAAACTGATCAATATGTTTGTTCCAAAGCCTGAGCTGCCTTCATTGGAATACATTATTCCTTTCTATAAACTTACAGTGTTTCCCTAAAGGAAGATATTGGCTAAGAAAAACAGCAATGCTATGTTGGCGTATGCTGGTATACAAAAAGTACCTGCACATAGTGAACAGATGGTTTATTAAGGACTTGTAACTGAAGTATTCAAACAACTATGGTTCCTATTGATTATATTGTTGACATTGACGGGCTGGATTGTGAATTATTTGTTTTTTAATTGTTGTGGTTGCTATAGGTCCGTCACTTGTCAGCACTAATATTTTTTTATATTTAAGTAAGATCAAATTTAGCCTTGTTCCTACTGTTGCCTGAACACTACCATATATACCATGTTAATCAGGAACAGATGTTGTGTGAATCTGGCTGACAACATATTTTTACAGTGAATGTTTTAACAGATATGTTAAATATTCACATTTTGTGTTGAATAATGAAGAGCACATATACAGTAAATAGCTGTGGCACATATGTTATCTTGTGTGGTCCTGCTATAAAATTATAGCATCTTGTTGGGCGTCATTTCGAAGGTGAGATTAAGACGTACGTTTGCGTAACGTTTGCGAGATATACCTCTAAATCCATTTATTTTTGTCATGAGATTCGACTGAAATTATTACACATTGCCGAACACCTCACACTTTTACAGAAATGGTTGTATGAAGATCCACTTGATACTTTATGATGGTTTGAAAGACTGATGTCCATCTTGCCATTGGAAAGATTATCATAGTAAGAGTAACTCTTGATGAGTGTGTTAGGAACGTGTCTGCAATGGCACATGGAAGACTAATGCTCAAGTATTAAAGCTGCTGCTGTTTCCTTTTTTTGTTTGTTTTGTTTGGGTTCTACTACGCATTGTTGTATCTGTTTGTGACCATTAACAATACAAATATTGAAATGGAAAACCCAAAAGGATACATTTTCTTTTTGAATTGAAATTTGCTAAAACTGGGATTTAATCCCATCCCTTAAAAGGCTTACAATAGTGGTTGCAAATAGCTGTCTACCTCCAATCTATCACCAGTCATCATGAGTTGAATTGAAATGTGGTCTTTCATACGTACCATAAGTAAAGATAATCATATACTTAAAACAAAAAAAAACAGAAAGCCAAATGGTCAGCAGAAAGTAGCAGTTAAATTGTGAGTTGCATGATCATCGCAATTTGTACGGAGCACAAAGAAGAACTGTAGGTGGACTGCTAAAGTGCCAGCTGTGTAATTGTAGGAGTTCACGTTCAGGAGAAAATCAGCAGACCTCTCTTTAAAGCCCCATTTTTCGAAGCTTCAATTATTAGCTGTTTTTAGCTGTAGAAAAAGAAAAGCAAATATCCAGACGTTCTTTATTCAGGATACACAGTGAAGTAAACCTCAGGCAAAGAGAGAGTGCCTTTAATATAAGCACTTACTTTTGGTCAAGATGACAAATATATTTTTCCTGACTGGTTGTTCTGACATGGACAATATATTTTGTTCTCAAAAACAGGCACCACCGTTTTCTTATCGCCCATTGTTGTTTTCCCTCTTGAGCTATACTCTTTTATTTTGTACCTCGGCGTGAATCCAGTCAGGTGGAAGCTGAGTGTTACCCTAAGGTGAGACATCACAGCGTTCTCCTCAGGAATATAGCATGATGTCTGTCTTAGCTTGTACAAGAGTCACTGTACTCTCACGGCTACTTCACTGCCAAAATGCATTAAGCAATACCGAACTCTAAATAATGAAACATCTGGGTGACATGGCTTGGCAAGTACACATCATTTCCCGATTATACTTTATCACCAGACACTGAAAAGTTTCCAAAACAATTAATTACCAGGGTTTTAATGGTGGCTTATTGTATGTAAAACGCGATAAAATGGGACTTAATTAAAAAAACCTCATTATATTTCCCAACTTTTAGAGTTTTTAAATGAACATTGAATATGCCACTGTCTTTCCTTCTCTCTTTTGTATTCCTCTTTTATTCTTCTCATTTTGCACACACACACACACACACACACACACACACACACACACACACACACACACACACACACACACACACACACACACACACACACACACACACACACACACACGCACACTTTCCTTCAGCGAGTATTCATGTGCCACCTCTGTGGATCCAGAGTGGGTGTGTGTGAACTTTTGCATTCATTATCACAATTAGATATTTAAATGCCAGCCCATTTTCTGTTCAGACTGAATCACTTTCGGTCCTCTTTCACTTTTCAAACGGAGAAATTAATTTCAGTTCTCCTCTGGTGCGGACAGGGACCCACGAGAGAGAGAGCTGCTCAGTCTTGTTGGAGAATACATGTGGGAGAGGAACACCTCTGTGGCATGTGTCGCGCTACTCTTCTCTTTTTTTACACCTTCACATGCCCTCTCTCACGGTAACGCAGACCCAGTCCTCATCTTTTATGGAGTCTGAAAGAAGCCTTTTATTGCACCTGACCTCCACCTACCTGACATGCTCGGTGCAAGGCCGTGCCCCGGATTTGAATATCAACACAAATGCGGCACAATGGCGAAGCACTCCTCGCACAAGAACCACTCTCATCACTCAGAATACCCTGTCATAACAATACTTATGCGAGGATCCTCAAACGCTCAGAAGGGCACTTGTCTATTCTAAACAATATGACAAAGATGTGAATAGAGATTAGAGCTCCCATAGGATGAGGTATGAAGCAGCACTAGAGGGACATGCACCTGAAAGGCTGAGCAAACAAGCTCTCCGGCTGTAAAATAAAAACCGTAATATGGAGGTCGTATTGAGGGCAGCCTGTACTCACACACAAACATAGATACACACATGGTGACTCGCATACCCAGTCACGGCTGCTTTGGCATAAATACAAACACAGACGCATATTCAAGGACAAACAGGTCAAGTTTTACATACACAGAGGAAGCACACAATGAATTTGAGAAAAGGATGTTTTTACGGCACCCACTGCCACCATGCCTACTCACTTCAGCAAGTGAGGTCAACTCGGTACTTGAGACGGCAGTGTGAAGCACTATGTTCAATCCTTAATGAAAAGAAGACGTAGTGTTTTGCCATATGGCCGTGATGCAATTGGTTAGTTATTTTTTCTTTGTGCATTGTTACCGGTGGGTTTAGGGACAAAGAGCAGAGTGGGTGGGCGTGAAGGGGAAAAATGAAAACGGATGATCCCATTTCACGTATCCTAGAAATGTAACTAGATGAGCTAAGGGGTACTGAGTGTGTCTGTCTCTATGTGGGTATGTGTGTGATATTCATGAGGCTGAGGAACAGAGCCCCAGGGTAATTTTCTGTACTCAGTGAGCCGGGCATTCCTCAGGACAAAGGGACTGGGGAGACACATAGATTACAAGGGTGAACAGGAGCGATGAGCGGACTGAGCACGTGCACTCAGAAATCAAACCACACATGCACAAATGTACAAATGCAACACCGTGTTTGTTCTCCCAGCTTCCCCAAATCCGACTCCACCCCACTGGCTCACAACCGCCAGCTCTCCCAAATCCCTCTCTATTCCCGAGTTGCTTGTCAAAAGGACGAAATTAGAAAAATAAAACTGTGCGCCTGACAAACACGATTACATGCTGTTTGCACCTGGCCGTGGCAATTAAAGCGCTGATGACAAGCGAGGATGGCCTCCTAATATGGTGTCTCAAGGCATATCAACGTTTTCACAACAAGATTGGGCCCCACGTGCCTTTGTGGCAGCGCTGCCAACCACACTGCCTGTCATTATTTGGCCCTTTGTGCTGTCTGTTGGATTCTGTCACGAGCACATCTGGGATATGCTACATTGAGATATTCATAATTAAAACTTTGGCAACAGTTTCAACAGACACTCCACTGATTTGTATTTAAAGGCTGATTTAGCTGATCCAATAAAGAAAGAAAGCAGAAACAATAAATATGGGGGAGAAAGAATGTGTGTGTGTGCATGGAAACACAACTCCATCTTAGCAACACAAATTGCAGATGTGTTTGAATAGACAAAAAATGTTGTTGTAAGCAAATATTAGAGATCACATTTGCACATTGTGTTCTGAACGCATCCTAATTTAATGTTCTGTGTGTTCTGCGTAAACAGTGCAGTCTGTCTGGTGCTTTTACTCCGAGTCCGTGTGTTTGGCGGCTTCGGCTCAAGGGAGTCTTCTGAAAGCCCCTTTATCTGAAATAGCCCCATTTGAATGACAGCAGACAAGCAAACACAATTGTTTAAGTGTACCACTTACATGAGCTGATTGCTTTCTACTCTCTTATTTGTGCCAGAATAATAAAAAGGACCCTTCGCGTACAGGCTCCACATCATTATTTCATAAGTTTGCTGACTTGAGCGCAGTAAATTATGTAGACTTTGCTTTCTTGTGAAAGACAGGCCTTTCCTTCCACATTAGTGTATAAGCTGCCTAGATGAGGGCAATGTCTATATACCATGCTGAGGAGTGTATCAAACCCCTTAAGAGACTTTAGCATGAAAGAAGGCTCACTTTAACTGCCTGAGTACACAACAATAACAGATACTGGAAAGTGTAGATCTGTTTATACTCTGGTTCTGTTTTCTTCATGCCCATACAAGCAAAATATAAATGCAAGTCCATAATATGTAATTGCTCATCGTCTCTAGGCAACTCATTTTGCATTTCTTAGGTTGGTGATTCAAGTGTTTCACGTTTTGATTGTTACGATACTGGGTTGGTCATAGAAGCCTTTTTCTTCTGGTTTGATATGACAATGATTTTCTCGTCCCCTTTTGGCTCCTTGACTTTCTTTTAAGGTCTATCATTGACTGCCTTTTGAGGTCTATCGTTGACTGTGACTGGCCTGTCAAGAGTGTAACTCTCCTCATTAGCAGTCACTCTCCTCCCGCTATGTTTGCTCGGCATGGTACCTCTCCCCTTAGTGGATTCCATCGTCTCTCTGTCTGCATGTGGAAGAGTATTTCGAGAGCCGGGGGGCTTCAGAGTGACAGATGGAGGCTGCGTTGTGACCCTTAGAGATTGGCAAGCCCTTCTGTCCCCTCCTGATTGAGTGTCTAACTACCGGTCGCTTTCCTCACGTCAAACAATCCTGCTTTATGTTATCTAAAGCCGCTCCCACTTGGCCCGCTCCCTGCCATGGCGTTGTCAGATCCTGACAGCCAGACGAAGCCTGATGAATGGCACTTTTATGAATGTCGTCAAAACGGAGCAGGCACAGGTTTGAATGAAGATATGAGTATGCATATTAATGCAGAAGAGGTAAATACAATTTGAAAACGATTATTTTGTTTTGGAAACAGATGAAAATACAATGAGTGTCAAAAGTTTGAAATTATCATGAGAAAGTTTTTCCTAATACATTTCAATGAACACAACTTTCAAAAATTCTTTTAAAGTGGACCTATCATGCTATATTTGAATAATATAGTGTAGGACCATACCTATATCAGGCATATTTAGCCTATACTTTTTATTTTTCAAAATACCAAACAGATCATGTATTTTAGCCATTCCTCATTTCGCTCAATTGAACACTGTCTTTGCATGGGCTGATTCTGTGAGAACAGCACCATCTACAGGCCTGGCATATGTACTACATTGTCTCCAGCACTTTCAAACGGCAATGTCCGTGGCTGTCTCCTCCTGATTGGTGGAGTTGGCCCAATAGCCGTAGCGCCACTTCTGTGACGTCACATAAGTGTTCAAATCTGGATCAGTCTGTATCAGATCAGTTGCAGCCAGTGCTTGAATTGGAATAAAAAAGGTGCCAGTACTCTAAATCAGCAACAAGTATTTGGCACAAAGTCATAGTATATCCTATAATGCTGGTGGGTTTGTCTCTTTACTGTATATTTTAGAAAGGCTCACTGTACTTAAACAAAATGACTCAGGGTGCATCTGAGATTAGA
>NW_011365270.1:0-764 GCF_000735185.1 Notothenia coriiceps | reverse complement strand
TCAGATATGACTGTGATGTTAACGTGTAAGCTCAATAATGAACTCCAGCTCAACCAACCATATTGTAATATCCAAGTAATCCTCTTGAAACATTACATTAATAATTGTAATATACACACATCTTATTGTGAGGTTGATTTCACATACACTACTTTGACGTTAGCTAAATAGAAAATAGTATGGATAATTTACAAAGGCTTTAACCCTTTGGAGTCCTGGGCTAATTTGGCCGTTTTCGCATACTTTTGATTTGTCTTACTAAACCCCATTAAGAAATGTTTGGCATGTCAATGTCTGGTATCTTCTTTTTAAGGACAACCTCACCTATATAACCTGATAGTTATTTCTTTTATTTTGAGATACTATATGAATATTTTGGACCCAAAATAAAAGAAAAAACGTAAAAACAGATTTTGAAAATGATATCATTTTTCATATAGCGGTGACGTGCGGTGAGCTTCATGGCTGGTGAGGCACTGACTCTTTCAGAGTCAGATTTACAAATATTATATTTTGACCTTAATCAAAATATTCGGTTATTTTCAAAAGCTTTTTTAGTCTGATGCTTCGATTCATTTTAAACAGACCGTTCTACAAAAGGATACCCAACATCTAAATATTGGATTGTTCTTTCTTAGTAAGATCCCATTTTCATTACAATTGTGGTCTTACCTTGACTTGAAGATGAAGTCCATGCTCTCCTTCTGGACAACAATCTCTATTCGTTTTTTGTAAAAGTCCTCCTTATCTTCCTGTAGTTTCAA
>NW_011365269.1:4917-11656 GCF_000735185.1 Notothenia coriiceps | reverse complement strand
ATCAGAGTGAGCATTGTTAATTTATAGGCTATTGTGCCACTTATCCCCCATTCGGAATTTGCCTGTATCAGAGAAGAGGTAGGCTTATGTCTAAAGAAATCTCACTTGCAATAGAACTGTACCAGATATTTCCATACAACTACTGGTTAGTGTTCAATAGCACCCTAGACAATTCAGTAATGGTATATTTTTTAGGAATTTCTGTTTTTCTGATAAATGAGAGAAAAGTGATGGAGTCCTATGTTCCTATCACCAAAAAGTACCATTTCCGTCTAAACTAAAGCTAAGTTTACAGGACTATAATTCAGTATTCTTTTAGTTAAATAATTGTCTGACTATTTAGTGATGTAGGACAACTACCTGGTTCATACCTCAGCAAATCTGAAGAGGAAAATAGTTGTCATTCTAAAGTTATGGGCTTTTTAGTCACCATTCCCACATTCGGCCTGGTCTAATTTGGCTCTTTTTCAGGGATTGGGGTAGTTCTAGAACAACCCAAAAACATTTTTTTCCCCCCAAAATAAAATTTGACAACAATCAATTTCATTAATGGGAGACCCTAAAGATAAGAAAAATCATTGTTTTCATTTGTTCTACCTCGGGTAGGGGTATCTTGAAAACTAAAGCCTTTTTTGAGGACTTGTTGCTGGACTATTAACAATTTTAGACTATCAGGAAATTATTTGTGCCCTTATGCATGATAATCAACTACACCTTCGGATTGCCACTGTCAATTAATCTCACGGATAGACCCCAACTTGTCTTGTTTAATAATGATTTGGTTAAGTTGTTCAATATATTTGTGCGAAAGCATGTGTGCTATTCACCAACCTTTAGAGACACTGTAACCGTACGCAGCAAAAGCTGCTGCAGAGGCAGCCGCTGCTCCGGCCATCGCCCCTGCCATGGCCGCCGCACTGCCCGCTGTCGACTTGCGCCCGCGTCCTTTCCCTCCAGACTTAGTCCCGCCTCCAGATCCTTTGGGCCGCCCCCGACTCCGCCCAGACCGGCCTCTGCCAGGACTAACCGCGTCCGAGGCAGAAACACCTGAAGACGAAATCCAGAAAAATATGTTCCTATTATTATTTTGATCCACATCCTTTCCAAAGCAAGCTGTACAAGTTCCTGGAATACATAATGTCTTTAACACATTCCGAGAACACAGCAGTGTGTGAGAGAAATGTCTGATTTGGCATTAACCCAATCTTTCAAGGAAACTCAGATGATAGCTATACTGCAGCATCGCAGTATAACTACACAATAATCATTACTCATCATTACCTTAAGTACAGGCTCAAGCTAAAACTGGAATATTGTTCTCATTTTCCATAGGCTTTTCAGAATTACAGCCAGGTTGTCTCACTGGAATGTTCCTCATCCCTAAAGGAACCTTCTCCCCCCCTTTCTCTCCACCTACTCTTTCTGTCCAATGTCAACTCTGTTTAGCTCTTTCAATAACCCTGCATAATGTTCAAATATTAAACTCACACTTTTTTTCTATAATCTTTCTGACAGAAGCCTCTTAGTATGGCGGCAAAATTCCCAATTGGGTTTCAAAGAAGCAGCATGTATTTAGGAGGGATTACTTTATTGCAGTGCATCCAAAGTGGGATATACTGCAAAAACCACAGTTGATCTAGATCCCACAGTACGGAACATACTAAAAAATTGCAACCAGGGCAAAATAAAACCCTCATAATTCTCGATAATCAGCTACATAATACGTATGAGGTAACAGGCTACTTGCTCAGTGGATGGAGGCCTATATAAACACAAATCCTGATTGAAATGGACCAGCAGGACTTGTGTGTACTGCAATGACCTTCATGTAAGTCACACCCAGATCTGCTTTTCTAACATACTTCTAATATGATAACAAGATAACACCAAGGTTATGCTATGGTTTTGAGAAGGACAGAGTTTATGTAGCAACACTATCTGAAATTAGGAAACCATCCAATATAAACAATTGGACAGTGTGCGTTGTAAAAAAGAATTCAAGTAAATGTAGTCCCCTGAATCTAAACAAGAATATAAAATAAAAGTAGTTAAGCTAAAAGTAAATTACCATTTGAAATTTGGTGGTGATGTATTTAAGTATTCAAAGTACTTGATAAACTGTACTTAGTTAATTTCCACTGCAATGTAAATGTGACAATTGTCTTAGCAAATGTTAAATGTGAGTATTCATTGATTACCCCACAATAGCTGCCCACTGCTCCTAGTACTAGACTCCTGATACAAGCATGGGTTAAAAGCAAAGAACAAATGTATCTTTGTGAGCTATGCATGTGTGTCCATTAAAGAGGGTTTCATCCCTCCCAATTATTCCTCTTCTAATATAATTGAATTGTATAATTAAACAGCAATTACACAATAGGACATACCAAAAAGCGTTTTACGGTTGGAGCTCCACAAGGCACGGTACGAAGATTTCATATACATTTTACAGAAACAAGCTGGCAAAGTAAAATAAGGTCTTCTTGACAGAGTTCCTACACCTTTACTCAAGTCAAATTGAGGCCCCTTTCAAGCACAGTCCAGCTGTTTTAATTCACAAAAGCAATTAGGCTCATTTTATTAATAACTATGCAGTAAGGTAGTAATTTATCTTATGCATTTACAATTTCTAGCACTGAAAAAATCTTGAAATCTGAACACCACATTGAATTTCAAGTACTAGCCCTAATCTCACCAAAGTGTATTTCTTGTGTCACTGACAAGCAAGTATCACATTTCCAATTATTCTGGTAGCTACTAAAATAAGGCACGAACAGTGAACTGTTCCACTCCCTTCATCAAAGTCAAACTCGGCCAACTGGTTCCCTCACCATTCATGTTGTCGGAGGCCGATCCGGACACTGAGGAGGGGGAGTTTGTGGCGCGGGACTGGTGCGCCGAGGACACCGGATCGTCCACGATGACCAGCATGTCGCTGCTGCTCTCGTCGGCGTCGGCGTCCGGGGGCAACGAGCCGGGCTGGAGCTCGCTGCTCAGGGAGATCTGTCCGGGAAGAGGAGCCAACACAGACACACACACAGGCTGGGGGTCAACACCGCGGGAAGTAAGGGAACCGGGCCGTACAGCAAAGGAGACGATAAGAGGAACGATGCAAGGAATAGGAAGGATAAGGAAGGAAGTAAGGAAGAATGGAGCAAGGAAGCAAAGCAGAATAGAGGATATAGAGCAGATAAGAGGATAGAAAGGAATTCATAATTAATAACCAAACCACATTAAGAGGAGACAGTTTTGGATCCTAATGGAGAAGCCATTCACTAGACATTCACTCACTCCCTTGTGTGTTTCCGACCGGACTTCCTCACCTCACTAAAAGGACTGGGCATGGCTGAGTCCATGTCCATGCTGATGAAGGAGTCGTCTCCGTCAGCAGAGAGGTTGGAGTTGTCTGCAGAGTGACTGTGAGAGATGACCAGGTTCACCTCCTTCTTCTTCTTGTTCTCCGTCTCCTCGTTCTTCTTATGCTGGTTAAGAACAGGCGAGAGGCCAGGTTAGCGTCTGCTAGATTTTACAACCCCTCCTTTTTTCTTGTCGTAACTAAATCTCACATCCTTTAGTATCCGGCTGGCCAGTCAAATAATTTATTCCAAAGCTAGATAACTCAACTAATTCAGGCCAGATCTCCGTGTAATGTAATGTCATTAAACTCTGGCGTATAAACATGCAACATTGTTGACAAAAATGCAAAAGTTTGTTTATTTTTTGTTCATATTTTTAATAGATTTACTGAGATATTTTTGGCTAGATTAACTTAAAGGTTTCACATAATGTCGTGATTGAAAAAGATGAAAATGTCATGTTTTCATTGACTAAAAATATTTTAAAAAATGTACTTGATAAGACTAAAATACCGCAAAACACAGACTTTTTGTTTAAAAAAACTAAACCTTGAATTATATGATAAACACGATCCTTCTCTCCCTCCAATAAGCAAGCCTTTTTTACATTTGACATTCCACATTTGTTCTATCCTTTCTTTTCATTTGACACATCCTGTCTCTTCGTTCTACCACCCTCCTGCTGGTCGTGTTGAACTGTACCTTCTCAGCGTACTTCTCCCGCTTCCTCTTGCGCTCTTTCACCTTGCTGCACTCCTCCAGCTGCTTCTTCTCATCCTGTCTCTGACGCACTGCAGGAGAAGACCCCGTGTATATTAGTTGTGACGTTAGCTTTTGTCCAAAGAAAACGGCCAATCAAGAAAAAGATGCCTCACGTTTCTTCTCCAGCTCGTCGTCGTCCAGCAGCAGGCTGACCACCTCTTTGGGTTTCAGTGTGTCGGGTTTGAAGTTTCCTCCTGAGATCACCACCCTTTGGATCTTATTACACAAAGAAATGATCTATTAATAAACTTTGTAATTACATCTTAACTGCAGTATGATTTATATGTGTTTTTAAATGGTTTAACTCCAAAACGACTCAGCAGGTTGGAGATGCAGTTTTAAAAAAAAAAATACATACACAATTAATCATAGCCAGAAACGGTAAACAATAACATAATCGTTGGATTTGGTAATTTTTTCGATTTGTCCTCGAACAGTATCACGTGTGACGGGTGAGGTCAGGAAACATGACCAAAATCTAAGCTCTAAAATAGTGATGTTTCATAAAAATCCTTATATTTTACACGTCTCATTTGAAATTTTGCAGGTAAAATGGATTGTTGTAATAAATTATCAAAGATATAACAAATTGTATTTGTATTTTTATATGAATTTACGGCATTTTTAAAATCTGACACTTCACAAAATATTTGTTGTAATTTTCCTCTGCCTCTAGCCATAGTCATGCTGTTTCCATAGAGGTTTAATATATTTGTATTGCAGTAAATAAACAAGGCCAGAATAAGGAATAAACGGTGTTCAGAGGGTTCAAACTCTCAAGTTGCAACCGTCCTCATATTCTGTGTGTTGGATGAATGATCACTTGTGTTTCTGACCTCGCTCTTCTCCTTGGCCCGCTGCAGGATCCTCTCCTCGATGGACCCCTGACAGATCAGGCGGTAGACGGTCACCTGCTTGGTCTGCCCCAGCCTGTGAGCTCGGTCCATGGCCTGCTGGTCCACCGTGGGGTTCCAGTCACTGTCGTAGAAGATAACCTGAAAGAAAACATTAAAAAAGCTTCACTTTTCTGCTGTTTTTGTTATTGTTTACCACACGGTTCAACATGTGTGATAATAGCTCAACACAATGCAGGCACTCCCCCTTCTCTTTAACTCCTGACAGTAATTACAGGGATATGAACCTTGCTTTCACATGGCAGATGTCACGTGTTAACAGTCACGTCAACTCATTGTCATGAATGCGAATCCCACTCGAACAGGGCTTCAGGGACACAGAGGGAGGTTATGCTCAGATTGATAAAAACAGAGAGACTATATCATCATGAGTGATCCGCCGTCTTCGATGCACACATTGTCATTACATCAACATCTTATCAAAGTTCCTACAGAAAGTATGACTGGTTATAAAATGTTCTTAAATTAAAACTGATGCATCTATATGACCTCCATAGCAATGGTTATGGCTAGGTACCTGCGTCTAATTCCCGGTATAAGCAGACAAACTAAACAAAATAATCGCAGTGAGTTGTAAGATAGCCAGTTGAAACGAAAGCAGGATATTTTTTTATAGAACATTAAACATGTCCAAGCTATATTTTGTGATTATTGCTCATACTGGGGCCCAATGCGTAAAGAAGAGAATACATTAATTGACCAAAGAACCAAAAAAGGAAAGTGATGAAACATTGGGGTAAACAAGAGAGTCAAGCTGGGTCGTTGTTCAACTGATAGAAAGCATTCATAATGGAGCATGCTTCCCTTCTCCTGGTCTGGTGTGTAATGCGACCATTTTATTTATTAAAATATATTGGGATGTGAAAATATTTATTGGTAACTTAATCCAGGTATACCGTGTTTCACCATTATCATATAACAGTATTAATCTTTCATATTCGCAATTAGATGCATTACCTCATTGCTATGCATTCTGCAAACAATCGTGTTCAGGAAAGAAAAGATAGTGTTTAAAATAAAGCGTTCGTCTGGAACACTTTAATGAAATGCACCAACTAGCCAGATAAAAAATATCTAGAACACGAGGTCACAGAGGTCTTCCCAAACTACGTTTTCTGAAAATGTACTCTGTATTTTGAAGCATTTAAGAAATATAAATGCTGTTTAAGCTTTTATATTTTGTCAGTGACGTTTTTTTGTGTGTTGAATACTCACAGTGTCAGCAGCAGTCAGGTTGATGCCGAGCCCTCCGGCCCTCGTACTCAGCAGAAACACAAAGATGTCCGTCCTGCAGAGAGGGAGGAAGTCACACAAAATGAAATTATATTGATTACAACAGTACTAGTCCATACCTTAAAAAGTGTCATGGCACAAAATTGAGTTACAAACTAAGTTAGAACCAGAAATGTCCACACCAATTTAAGTCTGGCAGCAGAACTGAAATAAAACATGTGCCCTAGCATTAAGCTGCTTCAATAACCCCCCCCCCACCAATAGCCAGAGTACCACTGGCAGCTCCAAGCTGTACATTAATGTAAACCAGAGCATGGAAATATACGCATATTTGGACATACGCATGTAAGATTAAACTGTTCACTGATTGCTGCAATAAACGGAAAGTCGGATTTACAGTAAGTGGTAAAAAAGTGAGTGTTTGGTTTCACACACACACACACACACACACACACACACACACACACACACACC